>NW_027650490.1:0-75695 GCF_965287045.1 Carcharhinus amblyrhynchos | reverse complement strand
CACTTAACAGCCTCCTCCACCTCTCCCTGCATCCACAGTGATTAGCGTTCGCCTCCTCTCCACGGGATTCTCTGTTCACTGCATTACTCCCACTTTAAAATGGTCCCACTGATTTGAGTTTGCCATAAGATATAGGAGCAGAATGAGGCCACTCGGCCCATTGAGTCTGCTCCACCATTCAATCATGGCTGATATTTTTCTCATCCCCATTCTCCTGCCTTTTCCCCATATCCCCTGATCCCCTTATTAATCAAGAACCTATCTATCTCTGTCTTAAAGACACTCAATGACCCGGCCTCCACAGCCTTCTGCGGCAAAGAGTTCCACAGATTCCCCACTCTCTGGCTGAAGAAATTCCTCCTCATCTCTGTTTTAAAGGATCGTCCCTTTAGCCTGAGGTTGTGCCCTCTGGTTCTCGTTTCTCCTACTAGTGGAAACATCCTCTCCATGTCCACTCCATCCAGGTCTCGCAGTGTCCTGTAAGTTTCAATAAGATCCCCCCCCCCCATCCTTCTAAACTCCAACCAGTACAGACCCAGAGTCCTCAACCGTTCCTCGTTCAGAAATTTGCCATGTTCGCGACGACTCTCACCAACTTTTACAGATGCCCCATAGAAAGCATCCTTTCTGGTTGTATCACAGCTTGGTCTGGGCTCCTGCTCTGCCCAAGATCACAAGGAACTACAAAAGGTCGTGAATGTAGCCCAATCCATCATGCAAACCAGCCTCCCATCCATTGACTCTGTCTACACTTCCTACTGCCTCGGGAAAAGCAGCCAGCATAATTAAGGACCCCACGCACCCCGGACATTCTCTCTTCCACCTTCTTCCATCGGGAAAAAGATACAAAAGTCTGAGGTCACGTACCAACCGACTCAAGAACAGCTTCTTCCCTGCTGCTGTCAGACTTTTGAATGGACCTACCTCACATTAAGTTGATCTTTCTCTACACCCTAGCTATGACTGTAACACTACATTCTGCACTCCGTTCCTTCTCTATGAAGGGTATGCTTTGTCTGCATAGCGCGCAAGAAACAATACTATTCACTATATGCTAACATATGTAACAATAATAAATCAAACCAAGTATATTAAGTTGATCTTTCTCTACACCCTAGCTATGACTGTAACACTACATTCTGCACTCTCTCCTTTCCTTCTTTATGAATGGTATGCTTTTTATAGCACACAAGAAACAATACTTTTCACTGTTTGCCAACATGTGTGACAGTAATAAACCAAATCAAAGTCAAGCTTTTCATAATTCTCGTGAAACTCCTCTGGACCCCCTCATTTGTCAGTGTTAAACTATTTGCAGTAAGCAGTCTCACATCACCAGGTTAAAGTCCAACAGGTTTATTTGGTCGCATGGGTTTTCGGAGCGCTGCTCCTTCAGGTGAGTAACAGCGCTCTGAAAGCTCCTGCTACCAAATAAACCTGTTGGACTTTAACCTGGTGTTGTGAGACTATATACTGTGTCCACCCCAGTCCAACGCCGGCATCTCCACATCATTTAAACTGTATCTGCTACCACTCTGCCCATTTCTCTCTCTCTCTCTTTCTATTCTTCTGAAATCTCTGCCTCTCCTCCCCATTCACAACATTTCCCAGTTTCCCGTCACCCAAAAATACAGAAACTCTGTCTCGTAACCCCGAGAGAAGGTCAGTAATTATTCAGAGCTCTGAGGAATGATCCCTGTATACCTCCCTGGGGTCCCAGTAAAAAATAATCGAACAACCTCTTTTTCTCTGTACAGTTTTACAGCCACATTGCCACTGCATCCGGGGAATCTTAATTTTGTCTTTCTGCTTGGTTACAGATCTATAATTTAACTAATAATATTCAGGAGGATGATCTACAACACCTCCAGGTGGGTCTGGGTGGCTGCTGGCCCTATTCTCTTCCTGATGTTCTGCCCTTTTGGAGAGTCAGTGCTGAGGGAGCACTGACTCCCCCACAGTGCGGCGCTCCCTCAGCACTGACCCTCCCACAGTGCGGCGCTCCCTCAGCACTGACCCTCCCACAGTGCGGCGCTCCCTCAGCACCGACCCTCCCACAGTGCGGCGCTCCCTCAGCACCGACCCTCCCACAGTGCGGCGCTCCCTCAGCACTGACCCTCCCACAGTGCGGCGCTCCCTCGGCACTGACCCTCCCACAGTGTGGCGCTCCCTCAGCACCGACCCTCCCACAGTGCGGCGCTCCCTCGGCACCGACCCTCCCACAGTGCGGCGCTCCCTCAGCACCGCGCTCCCTCAGCACCGACCCCCCCACAGTGCGGCGCTCCCTCAGCACCGCGCTCCCTCAGCACCGACCCCCCCACAGTGCGGTGCTCCCTCAGCACCGACCCTCCCACAGTGCGGCGCTCCCTCAGCACTGACCCTCCCACAGTGCAGCGCTCCCTCAGCACTGACCCTCCCACAGTGCGGCGCTCCCTCAGCACTGACCCTCCCACAGTGCGGCGCTCCCTCAGCACCGACCCTCCCACAGTGCGGTGCTCCCTCAGCACTGACCCTCCCACAGTGCGGCGCTCCCTCAGCACCGACCCTCCCACAGTGTGGCGCTCCCTCGGCACTGACCCTCCCACAGTGCGGCGCTCCCTCAGCACCGACCCTCCCACAGTGCGCCGCTCCCTCAGCACTGACCCTCCCACAGTGCGGCGCTCCCTCGGCATTGACCCTCTCACAGTGCGGCGCTCCCTCGGCACTGACCCTCCCAAAGTGTGGCGCTCCCTCGGCACTGACCCTCCCACAGTGCGGTGCTCCCTCAGCACTGACCCTCCCACAGTGCGCCGCTCCCTCAGCACTGACCCTCCCACAGTGCGGCGCTCCCTCAGCACTGACCCTCCCACAGTGCGGCGCTCCCTCAGCACCGACCCTCCCACAGTGCGGCGCTCCCTCGGCATTGACCCTCTCACAGTGCGGCGCTCCCTCGGCATTGACCCTCTCACAGTGCGGCGCTCCTCGGCACTGACCCTCCCACAGTGCGGCTGTGTGATTTGCAGCCCAGATTCTGCACTCTAGACTCAGGAATATGAGTTGAACTTGAATACTGGATGGAGAGATACAAGAGCTACACACGGTGCCAGGGAAGCAGGATTGAGAGCAAGATGGGATGGTGCCAAAGTCTCTGTTTGACATACGGTGGCACTGACCCTCCGCCTGGCCCCTGCTGCTGCTGGCGGGGGAAACTGTAACCTCCTCATTCTCTTCTGTTGCAGCTCTTCACAGAATACGGACGTCTAGCAATGGATGAGACATCAATCAAACCTTTCCAGGTAAGAGGATCACAGCAACCGGGAACAAGCCCCCAACTCCGGAAAAAGGCAAATTGCTGCAGATGCTGGAATCTGAAACCAAAAGAGAAAACACTGGAAAATCTCAGCAGCTCTGGGCAGCATCTGTAAGGAGAGAAAAGAGCTGACGTTTCGAGTCCAGGTGACCCTTTGTCAAAGGCAGAGAAAGTGGGAGATATTCATACTGCAGGGGAGGGAATGAAAGATGAATCACAGTCATGAGTCTTTCTCCGCCCCCCCCCCCCCCCCCCGCAATTCTTTCCCCTACTTTATCCCCTTTCCTGATCCTTTTCTCCCTCTTTGCTTCCCTCTCCTTTGTCTCAATTTTACCCCCTCCCCACATCTCCCTCCCCCATATCTCCCCACCAACATCTCCCCCCACATCTCACCACCCCCCCCGGCCACATCTCCCTCTACATCTTCCTCTGTCACAGTTTACCCTCTGATTTCAGCTTCTCTGCTCTTTGGCCGTTCACACCTTCTCTTCTCTCCATGGGCTGCCATTAGCAGCCTTTCCCCATGTCCAAAGATGTGCGGGTTAGGTGGATTGGCCATGCTAAATTGCCCCTTAGTGTCAGGGGGATTAGCTAGGGTAAATGGGTACTGGAATGGTGCCTGGGTGGAATTGTTGTTGGTGCAGACTCAATGGGTCGAATGGCCTCCTTCTGTCGGGATTCTATGATATTTCTATGATATTTGTTTCTGTGGCTAGAACTCAGCTTTCATTTCCTCCCCCTGCTGTATAAATATCTCCCACTTTTTATTCCTTTGACAGTGGGTCATCTGGACTCAAAACGTCAGCTCTTTTCTCTCCTTACAGATTCTGCCAGACCTGCTGAGATTTTCCAGTGTTTTCTCTTTTGTTTAGCCCTCTTGGTCTCTCCTCAGGATTCCACCCCTATTATCTTCCTGATTTTATAGTTTAAACGCTGTATGGACTGTGGAGTAGGGACGTGTTGGCTCCTCTCTCAGACAGAGTCCCCTTGTGGCTACCTGCACAGATTCTGTAATCTCTCCTAGTCCCGCCACACCCACACAATAGATAAGAATTCCCAGCCTCTACTTTCGCAGGAAATTTGACATGTCGGCTACGACTCTCACCAACTTTTACAGATGCCCCATAGAAAGCATTCTTTCTGGTTGTATCACAGCTTGGTCTGGGCTCCTGCTCTGCCCAAGACCACAAGGAACTACAAAAGGGTGGTGAATGTAGCCCAATCCATCGCGCAAACCAGCCTCCCATCCATTGACTCCGTCTACACTTCCCGCTGCCTCGGGGAAAAGCAGCCAGCATAATTAAGGACCCCACACACCCCGGACATTCTCTCTCCCGATGGAACAAGTGAAAATGAGATACAAAAGTCTGAGCTCACGTACCAACTGACTCAAGAACAGCTTCTTCCCTGCTGCTGTCAGACTTTTGAATGGACCTACCTCGCATTAAGTCGATCTTTCTCTACACCCCAGCTATGACTGTAACACTACATTCTGCACCCTCTCCTTTCCTTCTCTGTGAACGGTATGCTTTGTCTGTGTAGCGTGCAAGAAACAATACTTTTCACTGTGTCCCAATACATGTGACAATAATAAATCGAATCTAGACTACATATGTTTGGACACTAAGGAGTAATTTGGCATGGCCAATCCACCTAACTTGCATATGTCAAATAAAATAAGTTTATTTTATTAGGGTCACAAGTAAGGCTTACATTAACGTTACAATGAAGTTACTGTGAAATTCCCCTAGTCGCCACACTCCGCCGCCTGTTTGGGTCAATGCACCCGAACCAGCGCGTCGTTCAGACTGTGGGAGGGAACCCACGCAGACACGGGGAGAACGTGCAGACTTTGCACAGACGGGGACCCAAGCCGGGAATCGAACCCGGGTCCCTGGTGCTGTGAGGCAGCAGTGCTAACCCACTGTGCCAGTCAATGGCCTCGATTGTATCTGCCTCCAGCACACCCTCAGGCAGGCAGTTCCAGATCCCAACCAGGCACTGTCTTAAAGGGATCCCCCCCACCCCACCGTCGCCATAACGTCTCATCCAATAATTAATGCTCCAAAATACACACCCAGCTCTCTCAAGTCCTGCCTGGGTGACAGGGTGGCGCGGTGGTTCGCACTGTTCCCTCACAGCGTCAGGGACACGGGTTCGATTCCCGGCTTGAGTCACCGTCTGCGTAGAGTTGGCAAGTTCTCCCCGTGTCTACGTGGGTTTCCTCTGGGTGCTCCCACACTCTGAAAGACGTGCTGGGGTGCCGGAGTGTGGCAACTAGGGGAATTTCACAGTAACTTCATTGCAGCGTTAATGCAAGCTTCAGTTGCGACTAATAAACAAACTTTAAAACTTTGCGTTCCTCCACGTTTCATCCCAAGATCAACACACACCCAACCTCTGCCCCTTTAATAAACAGCCTGGTCTTGCTCTCCCTTCCCCCCAGCGTCCTGTCACACTCTGTGCAGCAGGAGAGCTGAGAGCCATGGGTGGAAGTCACTGCTCACTGATAGCCATGGTGTGTGTTCGATGTACAACACTGCCACCCTTCAGCATCAGGAGGGACTGCACCTCTCCAATTCACACTCTACTACACATTATCACAGCGAGGGAAAGACATTCTGCAGAGGGCGAGGACTATCGATGCGCTGAGCACCGACCCTCCCACAGTGCGGCGCTCCCTCAGCACCGACCCTCCCACAGTGCGGCGCTCCCTCAGCACCGACCCTCCCACAGTGCGGCGCTCCCTCAGCACCGACCCTCCCACAGTGCGGCGCTCCCTCAGCACCGACCCTCCCACAGTGCGGCGCTCCCTCAGCACCCACCCTCCCACAGTGCGGCGCTCCCTCAGCACCGACCCTCCCACAGTGCGGCGCTCCCTCAGCACCGACCCTACCACAGTGCGGCGCTCCCTCAGCACCGACCCTCCCACAGTGCGGCGCTCCCTCAGCACCGACCCTCCCACAGTGCGGCGCTCCCTCAGCACCGACCCTCCCACAGTGCGGCGCTCCCTCAGCACCGACCCTCCCACAGTGCGGCGCTCCCTCAGCACCGACCCTACCACAGTGCGGCGCTCCCTCAGCACCGACCCTCCCACAGTGCGGCGCTCCCTCAGCACCGACCCTCCCACAGTGCGGCGCTCCCTCAGCACCGACCCTCCCACAGTGCGGCGCTCCCTCAGCACCGACCCTCCCACAGTGCGGCGCTCCCTCAGCACCCACCCTCCCACAGTGCGGCGCTCCCTCAGCACCCACCCTCCCACAGTGCGGCGCTCCCTCAGCACCGACCCTCCCACAGTGCGGCGCTCCCTCAGCACCGACCCTCCCACAGTGCGGCGCTCCCTCAGCACCGACCCTCCCACAGTGCGGCGCTCCCTCAGCACCGACCCTCCCACAGTGCGGCGCTCCCTCAGCACCGACCCTACCACAGTGCGGCGCTCCCTCAGCACCGACCCTCCCACAGTGCGGCGCTCCCTCGGCACTGACCCTCCCACAGTGCGGCGCTCCCTCAGCACCGACCCTCCCACAGTGCGGCGCTCCCTCAGCACCGACCCTCCCACAGTGCGGCGCTCCCTCGGCACTGACCCTCCCACAGTGCGGCGCTCCCTCGGCACCGACCCTCCCACAGTGCGGCGCTCCCTCGGCACCGACCCTCTCACAGTGCGGCGCTCCCTCGGCACCGACCCTCCCACAGTGCGGCGCTCCCTCGGCACCGACCCTCCCACAGTGCGGCGCTCCCTCGGCACCGACCCTCCCACAGTGCGGCACTCCCTCAGCACCGACCCTCCCACAGTGCGGCGCTCCCTCAGCACTGACCCTCCCACAGTGCGGCGCTCCCTCAGCACCGACCCTCCCACAGTGCGGCGCTCCCTCGGCACCGACCCTCCCACAGTGCGGCGCTCCCTCGGCACTGACCCTCCCACAGTGCGGCGCTCCCTCGGCACCGACCCTCCCACAGTGCGGCGCTCCCTCGGCACCGACCCTCCCCACAGTGCGGCGCTCCCTCAGCACTGGGACTGGGGAGTGTGAACCCAGCTTCTGCATTCCTGAGCAGGTCTGGAAACCACAAGCTTTTATCTCCGAGTGAGATGGAGATCTATCGCTGACACCAGATGCAATTTTAATGTGTTGTTCACCCTGTCCTGTAGACTCTGCTGTTTTTGGTGCGAGATTGGAGCTTTCCGTACGAATATCCTTATGGATTGAATGGTGGCAAGGACTTCCTGGAGAGGCGGCTACAGGTAAGAATGAGATCCTTCCCTTATCCACGTCTAACCTGCCTGTCCACTGATCCAGTTCAACACGGCACCGTCTACTGTGAAATGGTCAGAGGATAGCGAGAAAATATTCCTCCATCAAACACTCCCAGGACAGGTACAGCACGGGGTTAGATACAGAGTAAAGCTCCCTCTACACTGTCCTCCATCAAACACTCCCAGGACAGGTACAGCACAGGGTTAGATACAGAGTAAAGCTCCCTCTACACTGTCCCCCCATCAAACACTCCCAGGACAGGTACAGCACGGGATTAGATACAGAGTAAAGCTCCCTCTACACTGTCCCCCCATCAAACACTCCCAGGACAGGTACAGCATGGGGTTAGATACAGAGTAAAGCTCCCTCTACACTGTCCTCCATCAAACACTCCCAGGACAGGTACAGCACGGGGTTAGATACAGAGTAAAGCTCCCTCTACACTGTCCCCCATCAAACACTCCCAGGACAGGTACAGCACGGGGTTAGATACAGAGTAAAGCTCCCTCTGCACTGTCCCCCATCAAACACTCCCAGGACAGGTACAGCACGGGGTTAGATACAGAGTAAAGCTCCCTCTGCACTGTCCCCCATCAAACACTCCCAGGACAGGTACAGCACGGGGTTAGATACAGAGTAAAGCTCCCTCTACACTGTCCCCCCATCAAACACTCCCAGGACAGGTACAGCACGGGGTTAGATACAGAGTAAAGCTCCCTCTGCACTGTCCCCCATCAAACACTCCCAGGACAGGTACAGCACGGGGTTAGATACAGAGTAAAGCTCCCTCTACACTGTCCCCCCATCAAACACTCCCAGGACAGGTACAGCACGGGGTTAGATACAGAGTAAAGCTCTCTCGACACTGTCCCCCCATCAAACACTCCCAGGACAGGGACAGCACGGGGTTAGATACAGAGTAAAGCTCCCTCTACACTGTCCCCCCATCAAACACTCCCAGGACAGGGACAGCACGGGGTTAGATACAGAGTAAAGCTCCCTCTACACTGTCCCCCCATCAAACACTCCCAGGACAGGGACAGCACGGGGTTAGATACAGAGTAAAGCTCTCTCGACACTGTCCCCCCATCAAACACTCCCAGGACAGGTACAGCACGGGGTTAGATACAGAGTAAAGCTCCCTCGACACTGTGCTCAGTGACAGACTGAGTGTGTTTGGTGTCTCTCTCAGGTGAAAGCTCACCAACATGAGGAGCTGCAGCTGGTGAGGAAACACATCCACTCCTGCTTCAACAACATCCAGTGCTTCCTCATGCCCCACCCCGGAATGAAGGTGGCGACCAACCCCACCTTCGATGGGAAGCTGAAAGGTAGGTGCCGAAAGTTCACTGTCCCTAACGGTCTGCAGAATAAAGAGCTGTCCTTAAAACAGAAACATGGTGGCATAGTGGGTTGGCACTGCTGCCTCACAGCGCCAGGGACCCGGGTTCGATTCCCAGCTTGGGTCACTGTCTGAGTGGAGTCTGCACATTCTCCCCGTGTCTGCGTGGGTTTCCTCCGGGTGCTCTGGTTTCCTCCCATAGTCCAAAATGCGTGTGTTAGTTTGATTAGCTGTTCTAAATCACTCCTTACTGTCACGGGGTCTAGCTGGGGTAAACGCATCGGGTTTTGGAGACACGGTCTGGTTGGGACTGTGGTCGTTCCAGTTCTCATGGGCTCAATGGCCTCCTCCTGTACAGTCGGGATCGTACAGCTCCGGTTCTGCCAGAGAGCTTCACAACCAATGAGTTCCCTCAGCACCGACCCTCCCACAGTGCGGCACTCCCTCAGCACCGACCCTCCCACAGTGCGGCGCTCCCTCAGCACCGACCCTCCCACAGTGCGGCGCTCCCTCAGCACCGACCCTCCCACAGTGCGGCGCTCCCTCAGCACCGACCCTCCCACAGTACGGTGTTCCCTCAGTACTGACCCTCCCACAGTGCGGCGCTCCCTCAACACTGACCCTCCCACAGTGCGGCGCTCCCTCAACACTGACCCTCCCACAGTGCGGCGCTCCCTCAACACTGACCCTCCCACAGTGCGGCGCTCCCTCAACACTGACCCTCCCACAGTGCGGCGCTCCCTCAGCACTGACCCTCCCACAGTGCGGCGCTCCCTCAGCACTGACCCTCCCACAGTGCGGCGCTCCCTCAGCACCGACCCTCCCGCAGTGCTGCGCTCCCTTGGTACTGACCTTCCCACACTGTCTTTCTCTTTCTCACTCTGTGTCACTCTCTATGTCACTCTCTCTGTCTGTCTCTCGCTTTCACTTTGTTTCTCCCCCCCGCCCCCGTCGCTCTCTCTATCTGTCTGTCTGTCTGTCTCTCTCTCGCTCTGCCTTGCTGATTCTATCTCTCTGTCTCTGTCTCGCTGTGTCTCTCTGTCTCGTTCCGTCTGTGTCTTGCTCTGTCTCTCTGTCTCGCTCTGTCTCTCTGTGTCTTGCTCTGTCTCTTTTTCTCCGTGTATCTCTCGTTCTTTCTTTCTCTCTCTCTCTCGTTCTCTCTCTCTCCATTTAATCTGATCCACTGCATTTATTCTCGGGGTTACCGATTCCCCCCTCCCAGGAAGCTCTGTGAATTATCTGACCTACCCCCTCGCACGTGTGTGGCCTCTCGCCCATCCTTGCCACAGTTCTTGTACCCAGACATTGTGAGGTCTACCCTCCAGCCCATCTGTCGACTCCCTCCTACCCACTGCCCCTACCCCACCTGCCCCATCGCCCGTGTTGCTGAAATTGACCTCTTTCTCGTTAAGATATCGAAGATGATTTCAAGATTCACCTGGAGGCGCTTGTCCATATGTTACTGAGTCCGGAGAACCTGGTGGAGAAGGAGATTGGAGGCTCAAGAATCAGCTGCCAGAACTTGCTGGAATATTTCAAGGTGGGGGCGCCCTCCACCGTGGACTCCCTGACACCTCGGGGTGGGGGCGCTGGCCTATTATGGGTGGCTGAGTAAATTGAGACTATAAGACATAGGAGCGGAATTAGGCCACTCAGCCCATCGAGTCTGCTCCACCATTCAATCATTTGCTTTGATAAGATGAAATTTGATTTGTTTTTTTATTGTCACATACAGTGAAAAGTATTGTTTCTAGGTTCAGTATACCGTTCATAGAGAAGGAAAGGAGAGGGTGCAGAATGTAGTGTTACAGTCACAGCGAGGGTGTAGAGAAAGATCAACTTAATGCGAGGTAGGTCCATTCAAAAGTCTGACAGCAGCAGGGAAGAAGCTGTTCTTGAGTCGGTCGGTACGGGACCTCAGACTTTTGTATCTTTTTCCCAATGGGAGAAGGTGGGAGAGAGAATGTCCGGGGTGTATGGGGTCCTTAATTATGCCGGCTGCTTTTCCCCGAGGCAGTGGGAAGTGTAGACAGAGTCAATGGATGGGAGGCTGGTTTGTGTGATGGATTGGGCTACATTCACAAACCTTTTGTAGTTCCTTGTGGTCTTGGGCAGAGCAGGAGCCCAGACCAAGCTGTGATACAACCAGAAAGAATGCTTTCTATGGGGCATCTGTAAAAGTTGGCGAGAGTCATAGCGGACATGCCAAATTTCCTTAGTCTTCTGAGAGAGGCATTGGTGGGGCTTTCTTAACTATAGTGTCGGTGTGGGGGGGACCAGGACAGGTTGTTGGTGATCTGGATACCTGAAAACTTGAAGCTCTCGACCCTTTCTACTTCATCCCTGAAGAATTGAGGCTCCCTCATTGAATGTTTTTAAGGCAAGGATAGATAGATTTTTGAACAGTAAAGGAATTAAGGGCTATGGTGAGCGGGCGGGTAAGTGGAGCTGAGTCCATGGAAAGATCAGCCATGATCTTACTGAATGGCGGAGCAGGCTCGAGGGGCCGAATGGCCCACTCCTGCTCCTAGTTCTGGAAATCACAGGTGCTTTGGCCTCGCTCGTATCGGCCGGCAGAATTTGGGAGGAGTTGGGGAGAGCAGGTGGCGGTGCGCTGGGTGAATCGAGGTTGGAGGGAGGGGAAGGCGAGGGTTCCTGCAGCTGATTAGCTGAGATGGGGTGGTGGCGGGTGCTGCGACGGGCTTCGTTCTGCGTCCATCTCCCTGCTTATCCTGTTCTCTTCCTTTGCTCTGTCGCTTCAGGCTTACATCAAGATCTTTCAAGGCGAGGACCTTCCACATCCCAGATCCATTCTCGAGGTGAGACCGCTTTCCTGACAGGAATAACTTGTACGCAGCAGGATCCTTGGGGGAGCAGTGAACATTGGCACGTTGAACAGATTGCTTTCGGAAAAGGCCGACACAATGGTTAGAGACACTGCCTCATAGCTCCAGGGACCTGGGTTCGAGTCCTGGCATGGGTCACTATCTTTACAGAGTCTGCATGTTCTCCCCATGTCTGCTTGGGTTTCCTCCCACAAATCAAAGATGTGCGGGTTAGGTGGATTGGCCATGATAAATTATCCCTTAGTGTCCAAAGGTGTGCAGGTTAGGTGGATTGGCCATGGTAAAATATATGGGGTTATGGGGATAGGCCCTTTGTGGGATTGTGGCCGGTGCAGACTCGATGGGCTGAATGGCCTCCTTCTGCACTGTAGGGATTCTCTGATTACGTGGGAGGGAAGTGAATCTGTCACTACCTGGGGGTGAGCTTACCCTTACGCCTGGATCAGTTCACTGCTGGGGATCCTTTCTGGTATCTGTGGTCCTCAGCACCCCCTCCATTCCCCCTGGCTGCACAGAGAGGGTACATATCGGCAAGCTATTCGCCTGTGTGAGGCATCCCCCCCTCGAGCTCGGAAATCCCTGCCCCTTTGCCATGAGGGATCCTGATCGGTTCTTCCTTCTCTTCCCTTCCCTTCCCTCCATCTCCAACCCTCACCGTGGTGGTATTATTGCTAGACTCTTAATCCAGAAACTCAGCTAATGTTCTGGGGGACCCCGGGTTCGAATCCCGCCACGGCAGATGGTAGAATTTGAATTCAATAAAAAATATCTGTGATTAAGAATCTACTGATGACCCATTGTTGGAAAAACCCATCTGGTTCCCTTTAGGGAAGGAAATCTGCCGTCCTTACCCCGGTCTGGCCTACATGTGACTCCAGAGCCACAGCTCTGACTCTCAACTGCCCCTCTGAATTGGTATGGGAGCACAGGGCAACCTGGAGGGTTTAAAGTTAAGATTTTCAAATATTTTTAAAAGTTTATTTATTTGTGTCTCAGGTAGGCTTACATTAACACTGCAATGCAGTTACTGTGAAAATGCCCGAGCCGCCACACTCCAGCACCTGTTCAGGTAACACTGAGGGAGAATTTAGCACCTAAATTCAGACTGTGGGAGGAAACCGGAGCACCCGGAGGAAACCCACGCAGACACGGGGAGGACGTGCAGACTCCACACACACACGCACTGACCCAAGGCTGGGAATCGAACCCGGATCCCTGGAGCTCTGAGGCAGCAGCGCTAACCATTGGTTGGGCCGGGGACTGAGATAGCGGAGGTCAGGGCACCGTGGAGGGCTGGGCCAGGGGGAGACGGGCTGAGATATCGGAGTACTGGGGGGGGGGGTTGGGAGCTAATGGGCTGAGAGTTCGGGCTTGGAGGAGGATGGGTCAGATTGATCCGTGTGCTGGGCCTTTCCCTGAAGTAACAATTGCTCTTTGTCTTTTGATAGGCGACAGCTGAAGCCAACAACAGGGCAGCGTTTGCTTTGTCCATCAATTATTATCAGCAGGCGATGGAGGGGGTAGGCAGCGAGACCACACCACTTCAGACTGAAAGGCTGCTTACTGCTTGTAGACCTGTAGGATCCACGTACTCCCCGCACAGCAAGGGGCCACTGGATTCACTGAAGCTGTGCTGCTGCTTTTATCCTCCCCCACTCCCCCCGTGGGAGCGAGTCCCACATTCTCCCCCCACTCCCCCCGTGGGAGCGAGTCCCACATTCTCCCCCCACTCCCCCCGTGGGAGCGAGTCCCACATTCTCCCCCCACTCCCCCCGTGGGAGCGAGTCCCACATTCTCCCCCCACTCCCCCCGTGGGAGCGAGTCCCACATTCTCCCCTCTCTCTAAGGAAAGATATTTCTCCTGAATTCCCTCAACAACACTCGAGAAGCTCGACACCATCCAGGACAAAGCAGCCCCGCTCGATCGACACACTAACCACAAACACCCACTCCCTCCACCACCGACACACAGTGACAGTCGTGTGTACCATCTACAAGATGCACTGCAGCGACTCACCAAGGCTCCTTCCACAGCACCTTCCAAACCCACCACCTCTACCATCTAGAAGGACAAGGGGCAGCAGACACATGGGGAACGACCACCACCTATAAGTTCCCCCTCCGAGTCACTCACCATTCCCGACTGGGAAATATATCGGCCGTTCCTTCACTGTGGCTGGGGTCAAAATCCTGGAACTCCCTCCCTAACAGCACTGTGGGTGTACCTACACCACACACGGGGACTGACTGATGTCCAATCACAATCCTGGAACCCCCTCCCTAACAGCACTGTGGGTGTACCTACACCACACAGGGACTGACTGATGTCCAATCACAATCCTGGAACTCCCTCCCTAACAGCACTGTGGGTGTACCTACACCACACACGGGGACTGACTGATGTCCAATCACAATCCTGGAACTCCCTCCCTAACAGCACTGTGGGTGTACCTACACCACACACGGGGACTGCAGTGAATTCAAGATGGCAGCTCACCCACCCCCTTCTCAAGGGGCAATTATGGATGGGTAATAAACGTGGGACCAGCCAGCGTTACTGTAAATGAATTTTGATAACATGCTTAGTGACGATTTGATATTGATATTGGAGCTCTTGTGGTGCAGTGGGGATTATCCCTGTCTCTGAGCCCGGAGCTCTGGGTCTGAGTCCCACCCCAGGAGTTGACGGTCAAGGAAGGTACGGTATGACCCGGCCAAACAGGTCAAGTGTCGGCCAGGAAATTCCTCCCAACACTCGCCACTGGTTGAAGGTAAGAGCAGGAGAGACTCCTGATCAACCAAGTTTGATGTGGAGTGGCGTCCCTCAAGCTATGAGCCCCTGGCGACAGGTTAGTGACCCGTTCCAGGAAAGATCCTCGGTATGGTAACAGATTAAAGTCTGTGCACCACTAAGTGCCGGAAGCATAGAAGATAGGAGCAGAAGGAGGCCATTTGGCCTTTTGAGCCTGCTCCCCCATTCATCACCATCATGGCTGATCATCCAACTCAACAGCCTAATCCTGCTTTCTCCCCATAACCTTTGATCCCGTTCACCCCAAGTGCTATATCCAGCCGCCTCTTGAATACATTTAATGTTTTGGCATCAACTACTTCCTGTGGGAATGAATTCCACAGGCTCACCGGGTGAAGGAATGTCTCCTCACCTCCGTCCTAAATGGTCTACCCCCAATCCTCAGACTGTGACCCCCTGGTTCTGGACTCCCCCCATCATCGGGAACATCCTCCCTGCATCTACCCTGTCTAGTCCTGTTAGAATTTTATAAATCTCTATGAGATCCTCCCCTCATTCGTCTGAACTCCAGTGAAAACAATCCTAACCTGGTCAGTCTCTCCTCATACATCAGTCCCACCATCCCCGGAATCAGCCTGGTAAACCTTCACTGCTCTCCCTCGAGAGCAAGAACATCCTTCCTCAGAAAAGGAGACCAAAACTTCACACAATAATCTCGGTGTGGCCAAGACCCTGTATAATTATAACAACACATCCCTGCTCCTGGACTCGAAACCTCTCACAATGAAGGCCAACGTACCATTTACCTTCTTTACCACCTGCTGTACCTGCACGCTTACCTTCAGTGACTGGTGCACCAGGACACCCAGGTCCCTCTGCACACTCCCCTCTCCTAATTTACACCCATTCAGGTAGTAATCTGCCTTCTTGCTTTTGCTTCCAAAGTGAATAACCTCACAGTTATACAAATTATCCTGCATTTGCCATTGATTTGCCCACCCACCCAACCTGTCCAGATCATCCTGAAGGATCTCTGCATCCTCCTCACAGTTCACCCTCCCACCCAACTTGGTATCACCGGCAAACTTTGAGATGTTACATTTTGTTCCCTCATCCAAGTCATTAATATATATTATGAATGGGTTGGGGTCCCAGCACCGATCCCTGTGGCACCCCATTAGTTACTGGCTGCCAATTTGAAAAGCGCCCATTAATTGCTACTCTTTGTTTCCTCTCAAACCAGTTTTCTATCCATCTCAATACACTTCCCCCAATCCCATGCGCTTTAATCTTGCACAATAATCTCTTAGGAGGAACAAGAAACAACAAGCTATCTTATATTGATGCCTCCCTAGTTTTGGTCTCTGCCCCAACACAAGTAGAAACATCTTCTCTACACCAACCTTCTCGAAACTTCCTTCATCATTTTCAACACATCCATCAGGTCCAAGGCAGGTGGATACAGATGGCCATGATTTAATTCAATGGTAGAACATTGCCTGAGGGGCTGAATGACCTCTTCCTGTTCCTGTGGAACAGGCTGGTGGAGGAGAAGGGCTGAATGGCTTTGTTGCGCTGTGGGTGTTGCCCCAAGATGCCCCATGTGCCACCCAGAGAAGCCCCCACCCCAGTATCACGCCGAGGTGCTCCCCCTGTGTTGCCCCGAGGCGCTCTCCCCCCCCCCGCGTCACCCCGAGGCGCTCTCCCCCCCCGCGTCGCCCTGAGGTGCCCCCTCCCCACGTCGCCCCGAGGAGCTCCCCCCCCCGCGTCGCCCCGAGGTGCTCCCCCCCGTGTCGCCCCGAGGAGCTCCCCCCCGCGTCGCCCCGAGGCGCTCCCCCCCGCGTCGCCCCGAGGAGCTCCCCCCTCCCCCCTCGTGTCGCCCCGAGGTAACTCTGTGTTGCTCTGCCTTCCAGCTGTGTGGCGGGGACAAAGCTTACCTCAAGCCCAGCAAGATCCGTGAGCGACACCAGGTTTACCGTGAGGCAGCGGTGGAGAAATTCCGCAGCATCAAGAAGATGGGAAGCCGGGCGGTGAACATGCGGTTCGAGGACCAGCTGGAGTCACAAATCGAGGACATGCTGGAGAGCTACCTCAAGTTTAACCGCAGCAAGAACTTCTTCAGCATACTGCGCACCCCAGCCGCTATGCTACTGATGATCATCAGCATGAACGTGCTGTCCAGCATCCTGGGCATCCTGGGCCTGGGCTTCCTCTCCTTCATCTTCAGTTTCCTGATTGGCATCTGCACCCTCACCCTCATGACCTGGTCCTACGTCAAATACACGGGGCAAAGCCCCCTGCTGGGAGAGATCATCGATTCCATCAGTGAGGCCATACTGAGCGGGGTGAGTGAGCTCTGCTTCTCCCCACCTCTTCTAAACACACGGAGAATCCCAGCAGGTCCGGCCCGCATCCCTCAACAGAGAAAAGAGCTGACATTCCCAGTCCCGATAACCCTTTGTCAAAGGCAGAGAAAGTGGGAGATGTTTATACTGCAGGGGTGGAGGGAGGGCGGAGGGAATGAAAGATGTAAAAAAACAAATATCATGGAACTATCATAGAATCCCTACAGTGCAGAAAGAGGCCATTCAGCCCATTGAGTCTGCACCAACCACAATCCCACCCAGGCCCCATTCCCATACCCATTTACCCTGCTTATCCCCCTGACACTATGGACAATTTAGCACGGCCAATCCACCTAACCTGCACATCTTTGGACACTAAGGGACAATTTAGCATGGCCAATCCATCTAACCTGCACATCTTTGGACACTAAGGGACAATTTAGCATGGCCAATCCATCTAACCTGCACATCTTTGGACACTAAGGGACAATTTAGCATGGCCAATCCATCTAACCTGCTCATCTTTGGACACTAAGGGGCAATTTAGCATGGCCAATCCACCCACCCTGCACACCTTTGGACACTAAGGGGCAATTTAGCATGGCCAATCCATCTAACCTGCACATCTTTGGACACTAAGGGGCAATATAGCATGGCCAATCCACCTAACCCGCACATCTTTGGACACTAAGGGGCAATTTAGCATGGCCAATCCACCTAACCTCCACATCTGTAGACATTGAGGCAATTTAGCATGGCCAATACCCCTAACCTGCACATCTTTGGACACTAAGGGACAATTTAGCATGGCCAATCCATCAAATCTGCACATCTTTGGACACTAAGGGGCAATTTAGCATGGCCAATCCACATGTCTTTGGACAAGGGGAAAGGCTGTTAATGGCAGCCCGTAGAGAGAAGAGAAGGTGTGAACGGCCAAAGGGCAGAGAAGCTGGAATCAGAGGGTAAACTGTGACAGAGGAAGATGCGGAGGGAGATGGTTGGGAGAGAGGTAAAATTGAGAAAAGGGGGGAAAGGGGAAGCAGAGGGAGAGGAAAGGTCAGGAAAGGGGATAAAGTAGGGGGAAGGAGTAGGGAGGAAAGACTCATCTTTCATTCCCTCCCCCTGCTGTATAAATATCTTCCTCGTTCTCTGCCTTTGATAAATGGTCATCCGGACTCGAAACATCACCTCTTTTCTCTCCTCACGGATGCTGCCCAGACCTGCTGAGATTTCCCAGTGATTTTTGGTTTCAGATTCCAGCATCTGCAGTAATTTGCTTTCCTCTAACGGGCGGCACGTTGCTTAGCACCGTTCCCAGATTTAAGAAATAAGTTTATTTATTGGTCACAAGTAGGTTTACATTAACACTGCAATGAAGTTACTGTGAAAATCCCCCTAGTCGCCACACTTGTTCGGGTGCAGAGAGGAATTTAGCACCTAACCTGTACATCTTTCGGACAGTGGGAATGAAACCGGAGCCCTCGGAGGAAACCCACTCAGACACGGGGGGGGGACGTGCAGACTCCGCTCAGACACTGACCCAAGCCAGGAATTGAACCCTGTGAGACAGCAGTGCTAACTGCTGTGCCATTTTGTTCTGGGGGACCCAGGTTCAAATCCCGTCACAGCAGATGGTGGAATCTGAATTCCATTAAAAAAAAATCTGGAATACAGAATCTACGGATGACCACGAAACCATTGCCGATTGTCAGAAAAACCCATCTGGTTCAATAATGTCCTTTAGGGAAGGAAATAATGTCATAGAGGTTTACAGCATGGAAACAGGCCCTTCGGCCCAATTTATACATGCCGCCCTTTCTTTCCTAACCCCTAGTCCCATTTGGCCCATATCCCTCTATACCCATCTTACCCATGTAACTGTCTAAATGCTTTTTAATAAATCTGTTGTCCTTACCTGGTCTGGCCTACATGTGACTCCAGAGCCACAGCAATGTGGGTGACTCTCACCTGCCCTCCAAGGGCATCTAGGGATGGGCAATAAATGCTGGCCTAGCCAGTGACATCCATGTCCCAGGGATGAATAAAAAAAAAATTACAATAACACAAACTTCCAATGTAAACATGTCACACTGTAATTGCACCCTCCCACCAGTGTGGGCACTGCAGTGCCTCCATGGGAGAGGGAAGGGAAGGTGGGTGGCGAATGTGCCATTTTAATCTTGGGGACAACTGGGAGGTGGCTGCACTATGCTGTTGGGTGGAGGGGGGGAGGTGGCTCTTTCGCACATTTAGAGACAGTGCCCACACTGGTGGGAGGGTGCAATTACAGTGTGACATGTTTACATTGGAAGTTAGTGTTATCGTAATTCATTGGTGGGACATGAGCATCGCTGGTTGGGCCAGCATTTACTGCCCATCCATGGTTGACCTTGGAGGGCAGTTGAGAGTCAACCATATAGATTATGATGATCACGGACAGAGTGGATAGTCAGAAGCTTTTTCCCCCAGGGTGGAAGAGTCAATTACTAGGAGGGGGGGGACAGGTTTAAGGTGCGAGGGGCAAGGTTTAAAGGAGATGTACGAGGCAGATTTTTTACACAGAGGGTGGTGGGTGCCTGGAACTTGCTGCCGGGGGAGGGAGTGGAAGCGGATACGATAGTGAGTTTTAAGGGGCGTCTGGACAAATCCATGAATAGGATGGGAATAGAGGGATATGGTCCCCGGAAGGGTAGGGGGTTTTAGTTCAGTCGGGGCAGCATGGTCGGTGCAGGAGGGGCCGAAGGGCCTGTTCCTGTGCTGGAATTTTCCTTGTTCTTTTCATTCATAAGACCGTAAGACGTAGGAGCAGAATGAGGCCACTCGGCCCATTGAGTCTGCTCCGCCATTCAATCGTGACTGATATTTTTCTCATCCCCCATTCTCCTGCCTTTTCCCCATAACCCCTGATCCCCCCCCCCCCTTATTAATCAGGAACCTATCTATCTCTGTCCTAACCCTGTCACTGTGGCTATGGAGTTGGATCTTGCTGTGCACAGTCTGGAGGCCGCAGCGCTAAAAGTCACCTGTTGACCGTTGTGAGGGGGTAGGAGATACTGAGGGATGGTGTGAGAGTCAGTGTGTTCAGGTCCGATGTCCAGTCTTGCTGACCCTCGATATCTCCCTCCCTTCCAGGTGATGACACTGATAGTTAACCGCTACCTGTCACCGCAGCAAGCTACCCTGGTGTCTGGACTGGCCCAGGCCAGCAGGAGATACTAACGATCCACACCGGCTGGGGGCTTCCAGACCCGCCCTCGCCGGCCCAGAGCCGCTCGCAGGGGACAATGACGGAACGCGGAGCCCTCCCTCCCTCCTCCCCAGCCGGCACGGTGCCGGACACAGCGGCAGCTTGGGTGAAGCCAGGGGTCTGCCCGGAGAAGCAAGGCTGGTATGCCCAACATGAGGAGCGGGCATCGTCCCTAGGCACCACTCGGAGTGACTCCCGGGGGGGGCTAGGGGAGTGTGGGTGGGGGCAAAGGGATTGCGGTGTTGGTTGTGGCACTCCCATCTCCTCTTGCCCCTCCATTCCCCCCCTTTCTCTCTCTCTGTTAGGCAACAGTAAGCAGCATTCTCAGGTAACACAGTTCTCAAGCCTGCTTCAACCACACAATCTAGTCCACGCTCTCCGCTGCTGAGGGAGCGCCGCACTGTGGGAGGGTCGGTGCTGAGGGAGCGCCGCACTGTGGGAGGGTCAGTGCTGAGGGAGCGCCGCACTGTGGGAGGGTCGGTGCTGAGGGAGCGCCGCACTGTGGGAGGGTCGGTGCTGAGGGAGCGCCGCACTGTGGGAGGGTCGGTGCTGAGGGAGCGCCGCACTGTGGGAGGGTCGGTGCTGAGGGAGCGCCGCACTGTGGGAGGGTCGGTGCTGAGGGAGCGCCGCACTGTGGGAGGGTCGGTGCTGAGGGAGCGCCGCACTGTGGGAGGGTCGGTGCTGAGGGAGCGCCGCACTGTCGGAGGGTCAGTGCTGAGGGAGCGCCGCACTGTGGGAGGGTCGGTGCTGAGGGAGCGCCGCACTGTGGGAGGGTCGGTGCTGAGGGAGCGCCGCACTGTGGGAGGGTCGGTGCTGAGGGAGCGCCGCACTGTGGGAGGGTCGGTGCTGAGGGAGCACCGCACTGTTGGGGAGGTGCTGTCTTTCAGGATGGGACATTCGACTCCGTCTGCCCTCTCGGAATGGGTGTAAAAAAATTCTACGGCCATTATTGCAAGAAGAGAATGGGGGGACGTGGGGGTTGTGGGGGGGGCGGAAAGGGGCGAGTCGCCCTGGTGTCCTGGGGCCAATATTTTTCCTCAAATCAACATTACGAGAAACAGCTGATCTGGGTGGTGATCACATTGCTGTGTGTGGGATCTTGTGTGTAAATTAGCTGCACTACAACAGTGAGCGCACTTCAGAAAAAAGCTCCTTCGTTGTGTGTGACACACCTTGGGGTGTCCTGAGTGGGGGAGAGGGGCCGGAGAGATGGGATTGTGGGGATATGGGTCCGTGATTCACTTTGAATAGTGAGGGAGGGATAGGAGCGGGAGAGATGGGGGGGTGGGGTCTCCGTTACACTTTGGGACATGCCGAGGGAGGGATAGGAGCGGGAGAGATGGAGGATGCGGTCTGTGTTTTACTTTGGGATGTGGGGTGACAGGGGGATCCTGTCTTCTCCCTGCTTCTGTGCTCTTCCCGAGAGCCCCACCCCAGTCAAGAACAAGGGTCCGCCGACACTCCCCAAAGCCTGTCTCCTCATGGGCACACGTGGTTTCCCCACTCTCCCTGCAGCCCCCCCACTCTCCCCGCAGCCCCCCCACTCTCCCCGCAGCCCCCCCACTCTCCCCGCAGCCCCCCCCCTCTCCCCGCAGCCCCCCACTCTCCCCGCAGCCCCCCCACTCTCCCCGCGGCCCCCCCACTCTCCCCGCGGCCCCCCCCCCTCTCCCCGCGGCCCCCCCACTCTCCCCGCGGCCCCCCCACTCTCCCCGCGGCCCCCCCACTCTCCCCGCGGCCCCCCCACTCTCCCCGCGGCCCCCCCACTCTCCCCGCGGCCCCCCCACTCTCCCCGCGGCCCCCCCACTCTCCCCCCGGCCCCCCCACTCTCCCCGCAGCCCCCCCACTCTCCCCGCAGCCCCCCCACTCTCCCCGCAGCCCCCCCACTCTCCCCGCAGCCCCCCACTCTCCCCGCAGCCCCCCCACTCTCCCCGCAGCCCCCCCACTCTCCCCGCAGCCCCCCCACTCTCCCCGCAGCCCCCCCACTCTCCCCGCAGCCCCCCCCACTCTCCCCGCAGCCCCCCCACTCTCCCCGCAGCCCCCCCACTCTCCCCGCAGCCCCCCCCACTCTCCCCGCAGCCCCCCCACTCTCCCCGCAGCCCCCCCACTCTCCCCGCAGTCTCCCCACTACCGGGGGAGGGGGAGTAAGCCCAACCCAGTTCCCACACGGAGCGCCGTGTCTGATGTACGCCCAAATTTGAAGCAATAAAAATCTGTTCTTAGAATCTTCTGGTGTGGAATGAAATGATAAATTTAATTACCAGGGCAGCGAGGCAGGGGGGGTCGCAGTTAATAAACACTGGCTAGCCAACAAGGCACCCCCCCCCATCCCACAAATAAATAAAACAAACCCACTGAGGATTAGATGGGATAATGGTGAATATAAATTTCTGTGTGCCGTATCCAGCGCTGTCAGGGTAAACTGAATCCAATTAGCCTGTACCTTGGTCTGTACCTCCGATAGCCAGCCCCCTCACCTGTCCTTTATCGGAAACCTGTAGATTCCACCCCTGGCCTTTTGCCTCTTTAGGTGGGTAGAATCACAGAATCCTGACAGTACAGAAGGAGCCATTCAGCCCATCGAGTCTGTTGAATGTTGAAAATGCTGGGAGTCCCCCACCCCCTGATTCCCATCGCTCCGCCGTTGGTGGCCTGTGCCTTCGGCTGGCTGGGGGGCCCTAAGCTCAGAATTCCCTCCCTAAACCTCTCCACTACTCTCTCTCTATCTTTCATTGTCTATGTCTCTGTGTGTGTCTCTCCCTCTCTGTGTTTATCTCTCTGTGTGTCTATCTCTCTCTGTCTGTCTCTCTGTGTCTCTCTCCGTGTTTCTCTCTCTCTCCGTGTTTCTCTCTCTCTCCGTGTTTCTCTCTCTCTCCATGTTTCTCTCTCTCTCTCTGGCTCTCTCTCTGTGTCTATCTCTCTGTGTGTGTCTCTCTCTCTCTGTGTCTGTCTCTCCTTGTGTGTCTATCTCTCTGTGTGTCTATCTCTCTGTGTGTCTCTCTCTCTGTGTTTCTCTCTCCTTGTGTGTCTGTCTCTCCTTGTGTGTCTATCTCTCTGTGTGTCTATCTCTCTGTGTTTCTCTCTCTCTGTGTGTCTATCTCTCTGTGTGTCTATTTCTCTGTCTCTCTGTATGTCTATCTCTCTCTCTCTATCTCTCTGTGTCTGTCTCCGTGTTTCTCGCTCTCTCTCTGTGGCTGTCTCTCTGTTTTTCTCTCTCTCTGTTTCTGTCTGTCTCTCTCTCTCCCTCTGTGTGTGTCTCTCTCTCTCTCTCTGCGTGTGTGTGTCTGTGTGTGTGTGTGTGTCTCTCTCTCTCTCTCTGCGTGTGTGTGTCTCTGTGTGTGTCTCTCTCTCTCTGGGAGGGGCTAGCAGGGACAGGAAGGGGCGGGTTGCCTCTCCTTTCCTGCAGCCGGGTTTAAGAGCAGGCTGTGTGTGAGCTACCCCAGCCCTGCAGTGCCGGCAATGCTGCCTCCCGGCTCCCGCAGCTGGCTGAGACTGACAGCCTGCAGCCCCAGAGCCAGTAACAGGAGCTGGGAACGCGGGGGAGCTGCCAGCACTGGCCCTGGAGCCGCAGGGGGATGTGGCTGGGAGGCCTGGACACACAGGCTGGACACAGCTGGACACAGTGAGGCTACAACTGGTTACAGTCTGTCCAGAGCTAAAAGCAATGTGTCCACAACTGGACACAGTACTGGACACAGTCTGTCCACAACTGGACACAGTACTGGACACAGTCTGTCCACAACTGGACACACTACTGGACACAGTCTGTCCATGACTGGACACACTACTGGACACAGTCTGTCCACAACTGGACACACTACTGGACACAGTCTGTCCATGACTGGACACACAGCTGGAGACATAGTGTCCACAACTGGATGTACAGAGACAGGGTTAGGGTCAGTGAGCCTGGGGTTAGGGTCAGCGAGCCCGGGGTTAGGGTCAGCGAGCCCGGGGTTAGGGTCAGTAAGTTTGGGGACAAGGACATTGGCACTGGGGGCAGGAAGTGGTGTATTGAGGGAAATGAGCTTAGTTAAAGGGATGGGGGTCATGTGGGTGCACAGGGTGGGTATGGCTGCCCTTCGTCCAGTGGGGGCATTGGGTCAGTCCAGTTTGGACACGAGGTGCACCTTCCATAGTGGGGCTGGAGGGAGCAGGAGGTCCGGTGGGTCAATTCTCGGTGCTGTCACCGTTCCCCTGTGGGTGTGGGGCCCCCAGGGGGTCTGGGGCCGGAACGGGGGATCGAGTGGGTTCAGTGTTAACCAGGTGGCCTTGCCCATACCCGTTCCGGGGTGTGCCCTCCCTGGCTGGTGCGTCCGAGCACTCAGCGACGCCCCGCCCCGGGACGTGCTGCTGTTCCACCATGAGAGGGTGGCATTCTTCCGTATGCTGGGCCTATTCTGCGTGGCCCAGTTCCTCTTCTGGACCTACCTGGCCCATGTGGCATTCACCTCCCTCAGGGACACGGGCTACAAGGAGACGGTGCTGGAGGGGGAACACGCGAGGGACCTCCCAAAGATTGGTGGAGTTGCCTTCAACCTCGGCTCCAACAAATGGAGATACGGATTCACCGCTTCCTGCCTCGCTGTCGGTAAGACTCACTTTTATTTATTTATTATTGTCACAAGTGATCTGGACCGGTTGGGTGATTTGATTAGATTTGATTTATTATTGTCACATGTATTAACGTAAGGTGAAAAGTATTGTTTCTTGCATGCTATACAGACAAAGCATACCATTCATAGAGTACACAGGGGAGAAGGAAAGGAAAGCGTGTAGAATGTAGTGTTACAGTCACAGCTAGAGTGTAGAGAAAGATCAACTTAATATTTGATTTGATTTATTATTGTCACTTATATTAGTATACATGTGAAAAGTATTGTTTCTTGTGTGCTATACGGACAAAGCATATCGTTCATAGAGAAGGAAAGAAGAGGGAGCAGAATGTAGTGTTACAGTCATAGCTAGGGTGTAGAGAAAGATCAACTTAACGCGAGGTAGGTCCATTCAAAAGTCTGACAGCAGCAGGGAAGAAGCTGTTCTTGAGTCGGTCGGTACGTGACCTCAGACTTTTGTACCTTGTTCCCAATGAAAGAAGGTGGAAGAGAGAATGTCCGGGGTGTGTGGGGGGGTCCTTAATTATGCCGGCTGCTTTTCCCCAGGACAGTGCGAAGTGTAGACAGAGTCAATGGATGGGAGCCTGGTTTGTGTGATGGATTGGGCTACATTCATGACCTTTTGTAGTTCCTTGCGGTCTTGGGCAGAGCAGGAGCCCAGACCAAGCTGTGATACAACCAGAAAGAATGCTTTCTATGGGGGCATCTGTAAAAGTTGGTGAGAGTCGTATCGGACATGCCAAATTTCCTTAGTCTTCTGAGAAAGTAGAGGCGTTGGTGGGGCTTTCTTAACTATAGTGTCGGCACGGGGGGGACCAGGACAGGTTGTTGGTGATCTGGACACATAAAAACGTGAAGTTCTCGACCCTTTCTACTTCGTCCCCATTGAATGAGTGGGCAAATCAATGGCAGATGCAGTATAATTTGTATAAATGTGAGGTTATTCACTTTGGAAGCAAAAACAAGAAGGCAGAATGGGTGTAAATTGGGAGAGGGGAGTGTGCAGAGGGACCTGGGTGTCCTGGTGCATCGGTCACTGAAGGTAAGCGTGCAGGTACAGCAGGCGGTAAAGAAGGCAAATAGTATGTTGGCCTTCACAGAGAGAGGTTTCGAGAACAGGAGCAGGGATGTGTTGTTATAATTATACAGGGCCTTGGTCAGGCCACACCGAGAGTATTGTGTGCAGTTTTGATCTCCTTTTCTGAGGAAGGATGTTCTTGCTCTCGAGGGAGTGCAGCGAAGGTTTACCAGGCTGATTCCGGGGGGACTGATGTATGAGGAGAGATTGACCAGGTTAGGATTGTTTTCACTGGAGTTCAGACGAATGAGGGGGGGATCTCATAGAGATTTATAAAATTCTAACAGGACTAGACGGGGTAGATGCAGGGAGGATGTTCCCGATGGTGGGGGGAGTCCAGAACCAGGGGTCACAGTCTGAGGATTGGGGGTAGACCATTTAGGATAGAGGTGAGGAGACATTTCTTCACCCGGTGAGCCTGTGGAATTCATTCCCACAGGAAGTAGTTGATGCCAAAACATTGAATGTATTCAAGAGGCGGCCGGATATAGCACTTGGGGCGAACGGGATCAAAGGTTATGGGGAGAAAGCAGGATTAGGCTATTGAGTTGGACGATCAGCCATGATGGTGATGAATGGCGGAACAGGCTCGAAGGGCCGAATGGTCTCCTCCTGCTTCTATCTTCCATGTGTGTGTGCTTTTATGTACGTACGCTTACATTGACAGTGCAATGAAGTTACTATGAAAATCTCCTAGTTGCCATACTCCAGCGGCTGTTCAGGTTACACTGAGGGAGAATTTAGCACGGCCAATGCACCCTAACCAGCACATCTTAAATAAAATAAGTGTATTAGTCACAGTTCCCCTGCACTCACGCTGCAATGAAGTTACTGTGAAAATCCCCCTAGTCGCCACGGTACAGCGCCTGTTCGAGTTACACTGAGGGAGAATTTAGCGACTAACCAGCACGTCTTTCGGGACTGTGGGAGGAAACCGGAGCACCCGGAGGAAACCCACGCAGAGACAGGGAGAACGTGCAGACTTCACGCAGACAATGACTGGAATTGGGATTTGAACCCGGGTCCCTGGTGCTGTGAGGCAGCAGTGCTAACCCACTGTACTACCTTATGATTTGATGAGTAATGGGATCATTCTGTTCTTCACAAGAACATAAGAACTAGGAGCAGGAGTGGGCCATCTGGCCCCTCAAGCCTGCTCCGCCATTCAATAAGATCATGGCTGATCTTTTCATGGACTCAGTTCCACTTACCCGCCCGCTCACCATAATCCTTAATTCCTTTACTGTTCAAAAATCTATCTATCCTTGCCTTCTATCCTCCAGGCTCCCTAATCCTCGGCGCAGGTTACCTGTTTGCTCGGCGCTCTGTCTGCCGCGTCCTGCTTCACCGTGGGGGCCAACACGTCACCGTCTCCAGCTACCTGCCATTCGGGGGCACCAGCTCCTTCACCGTGCCGCTCCGCCACGTCTCCTGCGTGGCTCACCGCAGCCAAGCCCCCTCCGTCATCCCCCTCAAGATCAGGGGCCGCCGCTTCTATTACCTCCTGGACAAGCAGGGCCACTTCTACAACGCCCAACTCTTTGACAACACCGTGGGCGCTTACAGGAAGATCTGATACCCTCCCTTCAGGAGACCGAAGATGAGGAGCGGAGGGGGGTGCAGGGAGGACCCCTCTGCCTTACTTACAAACTGAAGTGAGCTGCTGGAGTTGTTTCCAGAATGTTCCAGCTCCAATACCTCCAGCAGCAAGTTGTGTTTTACTAATCAAACCAAGTTTTCTGACGATGTAACAGCCTGACACAGATTTTTGTTTCGGGCTAAGAGCAACGAGTGTGATTTATTAAGGAACAAGATTATACAGAAGGCAGACACATATGAGCAAGCGAGCCAGCTGGTGGGCAATCATTTATTGTCCATCCTGTATCGTCTTCTCGCTGGTCACTTTGTCCATTAGTTGACGCTGTTTTCATCATCGGAATAAACAGAGGCAGACTCTCTGCTGTGGTGTAACTGAGTTATGACTTCCGTGAGGTTTTTTTAATAGAAAGGCACAGATGAATCATTCTCCTCCAACCACCCAATGCAACATTGATAATTTGGACTTTTACAGTTTGACGAGGAGGGGATCATTTACTCCCCTCCCCTCCTCCCTGACCTCAAATCTCTTCCGCCATCACACTCGATCTCTATATCTCAGCTCCATCTCCCTTCCTTAGTTCCTTAGCCCTTAACCCTTCCCCCTCCCGAGACACAACGGAAATCTTTTGGATGTCAGTTTGGTGTGGTCCTGTTTACCTTGTTCTGATTTCCCCCACCCTCCTCAAACCCCAACAAGTGGGAACATCTCTAAGTCGACCCCACTGTTACCCACTTCCAGCACTTTAAAGATTTCAGATTGGCCCATCGAGTCTGCACCGACCACGATCCCACCCAGGCCCTATTCCCGTAACATGTTTACTCCAGCTAGTCCCCCTGACACTAAGGAGCAATTTAGCACGGCCAGTCCACCTAACCTGCATATCTTTGGACTGTGGGAGGAAACTGGAGCACCCAGAGGAAACCCACGCAGACATGGGGAGAACGTGCAGACTCCAGACAGACAGTGACCCAAGCCAGGAATCGAACCCAGGTCCCTGGCGCTGTGCTAACCCACTGTGCCGCCGTGCTGTAAACCTTTTAGAACTGAGGTGAGAGGAAATTTCTTCACCCAGAGAGCGGTGGAATTCACTCCCACAGAAAGTAGTTGAGGCCAAAACGTTGTGTGATTTCAGGAAGAAATTAGATATCGGTCTTGGGGCTAAAGGGATCGAGGGATGTGGGGGGGGGGGGAAAGGGGGGGGGTGAAATCAGGATATTGAATTCGATGATCAACTGAAGGGGGGAGCAGGCTCGAAGGTCCGAATGGCCTCCTTCTGTTTCTAGTGTCTGTGTTTCTAAATCATGTTATCAGCCCTTAAAGCAATCATGCAACTGCTTAAATATATAACAATATCTTGTTTGGTATTAGAATCAGAGACCATTGGGGGATCTTATTGACTGGTGCAGCAGGCTCTGAAGGGCCAAATGGCTTACTCCTGCTTCTAGTTTCTAGATTCACCAGGGGATTGGCAACCTCTAAGCAGTCAAAGAGTTCCCTTAGGTGCTGCTGATGTTCTTCCCAACTCTGAATGCCAGGGGGTGGCACAGTGGGTTGGCACTGCTGCTTCACAGCTCCTGGGACCCGGGTTCGATTCCCAGCGCAGGTCACTGCCTGTGTGGAGTTTGCACATTCTCCTCGTGTCTGTATGGGTTTCCTCCGGGCGCTCTGGTTTCCTCCCCCAGTCCAGAGATGTGTGGGTTAGGTGGATTAGCCATGGTAAAATTGCCCCTGAGATGCATAGGTTAGAGGGATTAGTGGGTACACGCGTAGGGATATGGGCGTAGGGCCTGGGTGGGATTGTGGTTGGTGCAGACTCGATGGGCCGAATGGCTTCCTTGTGAACTGTAGGGTTTCTATGATTCTATGAAATCGTCGAGGTCTACGAGTGACGTTCCTGAGTTTTTGGAAAGTTAGAACATAGAAAAACTACAGCACAAACAGGCCCTTCGGCCCACAGGTTGCACTGATGATATCCCTACCTACTAGGCTTACCTATAACCCTCAATTCTATTAAGTCCCATGTACTCATCCAGAAGTCTCTTAAAAGACCCGATCGAATTTGCCTCCACCACCACCGATTCCACTCACCCACCACCCTCTGAGTGAAAAACTTACTTCTGATATTTTTCCGGAATTTTTTCCCCCAATTTTCTCACTTCATTTTAAGCTACTGATTAATATTGGATAAACGTCTTATTGCTGGAAAGTTGTGGGGATGTTCTTTGCCCCGAACGGCCTGACTGAATCGAGAAAGTCCTTGTGGTGTCTCAAACACGGAAATCTCCTTTTGCCCTCTGCGTTACTTGCCAATAACCCTTGGTGATGAATTCCGATCATCCAATAAGAGAGTTTATTTATTAGTGTCACAAGTAAGGCTTTACGTTAACGCTGCAATGAAGTTACTGTGAAATTCCCCTAGTTGCCACACTCCGGCGCCTGTTCGGGTCAATCCACTCTAACCAGCGCGTCTTTCAGACTGTGGGAGGAAACCCACGCAGAGACGGGGAGAATGTGCAGACTTTGCACAGACGGGGACCCAAGGCCGGGAATCGAACCTGGGTCCCTGGCAACAGTGCTAACCCACTGTGCCACCCCAAACAAGACTACCAAGAGGAGTGGCAAGAAACTACAAAGGATTGTGAATGTAGCCCAATCCATCACACAAACCAGCCTCCCATCCATTGACTCTGTCTACACCTCCCGCTGCCTCGGGGAAAAGCAGCCAGTATAATTAAGGACCCCACACACCCCGGACATTCTCTCTTCCACCTTCTTCCATCAGGAAAAAGATACAAATGTCTGAGGTCACGTACCGACCGACTCAAGAACAGCTTCTTCCCTGCTGCTGTCAGACTTTTAAATGGACCCACCTCACATTAATTTGATCTTTCTCTACACCCTAGAGAGATGGAGAGAGAGAGAGAGAGAGAGAAAGACAAGAGATACAAAGAGACAGAGAATGAGAGAGAAGTGGAGAGGTTTACGGAGGGAATTCCAGAGTTTAGTGTCCCCCAGGCAGCTGAAGGCATGGCCGCCAATGGCGGAGCGATGGGAATCGGGGGATGTGAGAGAGGCCAGAATTGGAGGAGCTCAGAGATCTCGGAGGGTTGTAGGGGCTGGAGGAGGTTACAGAGATAGGGAAGGGGTGTAGGGGCTGGAGGGGGTTACAGAGATAGGGAGGGGGTGTAGGGGCTGGAGGAGGTTACAGAGATAGGGAGGGGGGTGTCGGGGCTGGAGGAGGTTACAGAGATAGGGGGGTGTAGGGGCTGGAGGGGGTTACAGAGATAGGGAGGGGGAGTAGGGGCTGGAGGAGGTTACAGGGATAGGGAGGGGGAGTAGGGGCTGGAGGAGGTTACAGGGATAGGGAGGGGGAGTAGGGGCTGGAGGAGGTTACAGAGATAAGGAGGGGGTGTAGGGGCTGGAGGAGGTTACAGAGATAGGGAGGGGGAGTAGGGGCTGGAGGAGGTTACAGAGATAGGGAGAGGGGTGTAGGGGCTGGAGGAGGTTACAGAGATAGGGAGGGGGTGTAGGGGCTGGAGGAGGTTACAGAGATAGGGAGGGGGTGTAAGGGCTGGAGGAGGTTACAGAGATAGGGAGGGGGAGTAGGGGCTGGAGGAGGTTACAGGGATAGGGAGGGGGAGTAGGGGCTGGAGGAGGTTACAGAGATAAGGAGGGGGTGTAGGGGCTGGAGGAGGTTACAGAGATAGGGAGGGGGTGTAGGGGCTGGAGGGGGTTACAGAGATAGGGAGGGGGTGTAGGGGCTGGAGGAGGTTACAGAGATAGGGAGGGGTGTAGGGGCTGGAGGGGGTTACAGAGATAGGGAGGGGGTGTAGGGGCTGGAGGAGGTTACAGAGATAGGGAGGGGGTGTAAGGGCTGGAGGAGTTACAGAGACAGGGAGGGGGTGTAAGGGCTGGAGGAGGTTACAGAGATAGGGAGGGGGGTGTAGGGGCTGGAGGAGGTTACAGAGATAGGGAGGGGGTGTAGGGGCTGGAGGGGGGTTACAGAGATAGGGAGGGGGTGTAGGGGCTGGAGGAGGTTACAGAGATAGGGAGGGGGTGTAGGGGCTGGAGGGGGTTACAGAGATAGGGAGGGGGTGTAGGGGCTGGAGGAGGTTACAGAGATAGGGAGGGGGAGTAGGGGCTGGAGGAGGTTACAGAGATAGGAGATGAATTTACCCTGATGTTACAATGAGGGGAGGAAGAGGCTGTGAGGACCACAGGGAGATATCTGCAAAGACACTGCTGTCTATCTGCTCCCTCTGCCCAGGCGGGTGTCAGTCAAACCTGTCCCCCTGCCTGATGGGTGGAAAGGTGGTTGCAGGTCCCTCCCCCTGTCCAATTGGAGGAGGAGTCGCTGCCTGTTCAATACTTAATAGGGAGCCTTGGTGTGTGTTGGGGGTTGGAGTCGGGGGAGCCAGTCACAGCAGTTAGCCAAGAGTAAAGTCTGCCTGTGCAAGAGTAACACTCACACTCAGTGCCCAGTGCTGGGGGGAATCAGCAGAGAGAGATTAGAATCCTTTCTGTTATAGAGAGAGAGAGAAATATATTCACTGCACTTAAGGGGGAAACCAAAGAACCAGGAAAAATGACTCAAGTCGAAACACATATCACATACAGTACCACCACGTACACCACCGATGGTTACATGGAACAGGAGGAAGATTGGGACAGAGACTTGCTACTAGACCCAGCCTGGGAGAAACAGCAGAGGAAAGTAAGTGGAAATTTTATTATCTGGGGGGAAATACATTATCCCCCCAAAAGTTTACAACTCTTCCACGGGTGCTGGCAAACATTTCAAAAAACAGAATTGGAAAGTTTCACTGGTTTTGTTTTTCCCCCAAAGTTTGACTCAAGTCCCGGAAAAGTTCTGCAAAGTTTTAACTCAAGTCCTGGGAAAGATTTGCAAAGTTTACCTAAAGTTTTGCGAAGTTTAACTCAAGTTCTGGAAAAGTTTTGCAAAGTTTAACTCGAGTCCTGGGAAAAGCTTTGCAAAAGTTTAACTACATTTCTGGGAAAAGCTTTGTGGAATTTAACTCAAGCTCTGGAAAAGCTTTGCAAAGTTTATCTAAAGTCGTGGGAAAAGCTTTGCAAAGTTTAACTAAATTTCTGGGAAAAGCTTTGCAAAGTTTAACTCAAGCTTTGGAAAAGTTTTCCAAAGTTTAACACAAGTCCTGGGAAAAGTTTGTTTTTTTTTCAAAGGCGTTTTCAGATTGTGTTCATTTTAAAACCTCTGTTTTTGTAAAAAACATTGTTTACAAAAAAAACCACCCCCCCACCCCTCCTTTCCTGATCTTGGGAGAGGGATTGACAGTTTATTTACAGGGAGTCTTGCCGAGGGAGAGTACTTGCTGCAGATGATGATTTTTCTCCTGAGTAGGTAGGTTTCCAGAGAGGAGGAATGGATATTTTTCCAAGGTGATCTTTGTTAAGGAGATCCACTTCTCAGTTTTACGAGGTGGCTAAATGTAGCGAGCTGACGCTCTCTATCTGGACTGTGTGGAGAGATAGGGGATTGGGTTTCTCGTGGTGCTAATAACTCATCTTCTTAAATATCACCAAAGGCTATCTTTAACACCACCCACCGCCCCCCCCAATCCTTCAGGAGATTGAGACTTCTTTGAAGAGGTTGTGAATTTCCCTGCAAGGGGAGAGGGTTTCATCCCAGTGCCATCCTAGACCCCCAACCCATGCCAGCCTGGGAGCCCCTCCCCCCCTGCCAGCCTGGGAGCCCCTCCCCCCCTGCCAGCCTGGGAGCCCCTCCCCCCCTGCCAGCCTGGGAGCCCCTCCCCCCCTGCCAGCCTGGGAGCCCCTCCCCCCTGCCAGCCTGGGAGCCCCTCCCCCCCTGCCAGCCTGGGAACCCCCCCCTCCGTCAGTCTAAGAGCCCCTCCCCCCTGCCAGTCTGGGAGCCCCTATCCTCCGTCTGGGAGCCTCTTTCCCCCCCCGCCTCCTGGTTTGGGAGCCCCTCCCCCTGCCGGACCCCTCTTGCCAGCCTGGCCCCTCCCATTCTGGAGTCCTTCTCCCCTGCCGTCTGGAGCCCCTCCCTCCTCTTTTGGACTGCGCCAGTGTAGATGGGGTGGGGGGGTGTTGTCTTTGTCCCTGTGCCAGTTTAGATGGGGGGTGGTCTCTGTCCCTTTGCCAGTTTAGATGGGGGGGGTTCTCTGTTCCTGTGCCAGTTTAGATGGGGGGGGGTTTCTCTGTCCCTGTGCCAGTTTAGATGGGGGGTGGTCTCTGTCCCTGTGCCAGTTTAGATGGGGGGTGGTCTCTGTCCCTGTGCCAGTTTAGATGGGGGGTGGTCTCTGTCCCTGTGCCAGTTTAGATGGGGGGTGGTCTCTGTCCCTGTGCCAGTTTAGATGGGGGGTGGTCTCTGTCCCTGTGCCAGTTTAGATGGGGGGTGGTCTCTGTCCCTTTGCCAGTTTAGATGGGGGGTGGTCTCTGTCCCTTTGCCAGTTTAGATGGGGGGTGGTCTCTGTCCCTTTGCCAGTTTAGATGGGGGGTGGTCTCTGTCCCTTTGCCAGGTTAGATGGGGGGTGGTCTCTGTCCCTGTGCCAGTTTAGATGGGGGGTGGTCTCTGTTCCCGTGCCAGGTTAGATGGGGGGGGGTTCTCTGTCCCTGTGCCAGTTTAGATGGGGGGGGGTTTCTCTGTTCCTGTGCCAGGTTAGATGGGGGGTGGTCTCTGTCCCTGTGCCAGTTTAGATGGGGGGGGGTGGTCTCTGTCCCTGTGCCAGTTTAGATGGGGGGGGTGGTCTCTATCCCTGTGCCAGTTTAGATGGGGGGGGGTTTCTCTGTTCCTGTGCCAGGTTAGATGGGGGGTGGTCTCTGTACCTGTGCCAGGTTAGATGGGGGGTGGTCTCTGTCCCTGTGCCAGTTTAGATGGGGGGTGGTCTCTGTCCCTGTGCCAGTTTAGATGGGGGGGGGTTTCTCTGTTCCTGTGCCAGGTTAGATGGGGGGTGGTCTCTGTACCTGTGCCAGGTTAGATGGGGGGTGGTCTCTGTTCCTGTGCCAGGTTAGATGGGGGGTGGTCTCTGTTCCTGTGCCAGGTTAGATGGGGGGTGGTCTCTGTTCCTGTGCCAGGTTAGATGGGGGGTGGTCTCTGTTCCTGTGCCAGTTTAGATGGGGGGTTTCTCTGTCCCTGTGCCAGTTTAGATGGGGGGGTGGTCTCTGTTCCTGTGCCAGTTTAGATGGGGGGTTTCTCTGTCCCTGTGCCAGTTTAGATGGGGGGTGGTCTCTGTTCCTGTGCCAGGTTAGATGGGGGGTTTCTCTGTCCCTGTGCCAGTTTAGATGGGGGGTGGTCTCTGTTCCTGTGCCAGGTTAGATGGGGGGTTTCTCTGTCCCTGTGCCAGTTTAGATGGGGGGTGGTCTCTGTCCCTGTGCCAGTTTAGATGGGGGGTGGTCTCTGTACCTGTGCCAGTTTAGATGGGGGGGGGTTTCTCTGTCCCTGTGCCAGTTTAGATGGGGGGGGGGTTTCTCTGTCCCTGTGCCAGTTTAGATGGGGGGGGGTTTCTCTGTTCCTGTGCCAGGTTAGATGGGGGGGGGTTTCTCTGTCCCTGTGCCAGTTTAGATGGGGGGTTTCTCTGACCCTGTGCCAGTTTAGATGGGGGTGGTCTCTGTACCTGTGCCAGTTTAGATGGGGGGTGGTCTCTGTCCCTGTGCCAGGTTAGATGGGGGGTGGTCTCTGTCCCTGTGCCAGTTTAGATGGGGGGTGGTCTCTGTCCCTGTGCCAGTTTAGATGGGGGGTGGTCTCTGTACCTGTGCCAGTTTAGATGGGGGGTGGTCTCTGTCCCTGTGCCAGGTTAGATGGGGGGTGGTCTCTGTCCCTGCGCCGGTGGGTTTATTAAGCTGGGCTGGGAGCCGGGAATGGCTGTGAATTCTGGAATGTCACTAATGGTTTGTAAATGGATACGGAGTGTGAACAGATGATGTGACTTGACCGGAATAACTGGTGTTCCGACTAATTATAACCGTCCATGAACCAAAGCCAAACCTTCCCCCCCACCGGGGTCCGTTACTGATTGGAGCAACTCTGTTTCGATCCCGTGTAAAAATCCGGTTTTTCTCCATCGGGCGAGAGCGGAGATTGGGAAGGAGCAGTGTCTGGGTAAATGTCCCGGTGGGATTACCCTGGGCAGCACTGGCTCTGAAAGACAGTAACTCCGGGCACTGTTGGGGGAATTCTCATCCCCCCTCCTCCTTGGGGTAACGGGGGTATTCTAACCCCCCTGCCCTGGTTAATAGTGGGTGTTAACCCCCCACTCCCCTGGGTAATGGGGGGGGGGGGATGTAACCCCCTCCCCTGGGTAATGGGGAATGTGTGTAACCCCCCCTTCCCTGGGTAATGAGGGGGGTGTGTAACCCCCCCTTCCCTGGGTAATGAGGGGGGTGTGTAACCCCCCCTTCCCTGGGTAACGAGGGGGGGGTGTAACCCCCCCTTCCCTGGGTAACGAGGGGGGGGTGTAACCCCCCCTTCCCTGGGTAACGAGGGGGGTGTGTAACCCCCCCTTCCCTGGGTAACGAGGGGGGTGTGTAACCCCCCCTTCCTTGGGTAACGAGGGGGGTGTGTAACCCCCCCCTTCCCTGGGTAACGAGGGGGGGTGTGTAACCCCCCCTCCCCTGGGTAACGAGGGGGGGTGTGTAACCCCCCCTCCCCTGGGTAACGAGGGGGGGTGTGTAACCCCCCCTCCCCTGGGTAACGGGGGGGGGGTGTGTAACCCCCCTCCCCTGGGTAATGAGGAGGGGTGTGTAACCCCCCCTCCCCTGGGTAACGAGGGGGGGTGTGTAACCCCCCCTCCCCTGGGTAACGGGGGGGGGGTGTGTAACCCCCCTCCCCTGGGTAATGAGGAGGGGTGTGTAACCCCCCCTCCCCTGGGTAACGGGGTGTGTAACCCCCCCTCCCCTGGGTAACGGGGTGTGTAAACCCCTCCCCTGGGTAACGGGGGGTGTGTGTAACGCCCCTCCCCTGGGTAACGGGGGGGTGTAACCCCCTTCCCTTGATAATGGGGGGTATGTACCCCCTCCCCTGGAATAATAAGGAGTCTTCCCTCTCTCCTGGGTAATGGGGGGGATTCTAACCCCTTTCTCTTGGTGACGGGGGATTGTGTAACCCCCTCCTCTGGGTAACGGGGAGGGGGAGTCTAACCCCCTCCTCTGGGTAACGGGGAGGTTAACCCCCTGCCCTGCAGTAATGGGGGGGGTTTAAGCCCCTTCCCCCGGGGGGGGGGGAGGGGTGTGTAAGCCCCTCCTGTGGCTATCCAGGGGGTGGTGGGGGCTATTTGTACCAGCTCTGCCTGTCCAGCAGCTCTTGGTGCGGAGCTGGGTTGTCACTGAGCTGTATTCAGCAATCTCTCTGTCCGCCACAGGGGAAAGCCAGTATCACGGACTGTGATAGATGACGGGGACAGCTCGCAGGGGGTCAGCACTGGAAGGTGGTGGGGGGTGCGCAGTCAGCACTAGCGAGGGGGGGGTGCAGTCAGCACTGGCGAGGGGGGGCGGTCAGCACTGGCGAGGGGGGGCGGTCAGCACTGGCGAGGGGGGTGCGGTCAGCACTGGCGAGGGGGGGCGGTCAGCACTGGCGAGTGGGGGGTGCGGTCAGCACTGGCGAGGGGGGGGTGCAGTCAGCACTGGCGAGGGGGGGCGGTCAGCACTGGCGAGGGGGGGGTTGCAGTCAGCACTGGCGAGGGGGGGTGGTGTTCAGCACTGGCGCTTTCGAAAAGTTTCTCTTTTCAAACTCACCAGCATTTCCGAGCCAGCTCTCTGACACTCAGCCCCTGTTAGAATGCACGGAGGAGACACAGTGACACTCTGCATCGATTCACTAATTTATACAGGCAGCTGAGACAGAGATAGGGAGGGGGTGTAGGGGCTGGAGGAGGTTACAGAGATAGGGAGGGGGTGTAGGGGCTGGAGGAGGTTACAGAGATAGGGAGGGGGTGTAGGGGGCTGGAGGAGGTTACAGAGATAGGGAGGGGTGTAGGGGGCTGGAGGAGGTTACAGAGATAGGGAGGGGGTGTAGGGGGCTGGAGGAGGTTACAGAGATAGGGAGGGGGTGTAGGGGGCTGGAGGAGGTTACAGAGATAGGGAGGGGGTGTAGGGGCTGGAGGAGGTTACAGAGATAGGGAGGGGGTGTAGGGGGCTGGAGGAGGTTACAGAGATAGGGAGGGGGTGTAGGGGGCTGGAAGGAGTGAGCGTGTGAATGAAGATTTCCACAGCCAGGCTATTGTGAGTCAGAGAGGTTTACAGCAGGGAAATAGGCCCTTCGGCCCAACTTGTCCATGCCGTCCTTTTTTAAAATCCCTAAGCTAATCCCAATTGCCCACGTTTGGCCCATATCCCTCTACACCCATCTTACCCATGTAACTGTCTAAATGCTTTTTAAAAGACAAAATTGTACCCGCCTCTACTACTACCTCTGGCAGCTTGTTCCAGACACTCACCACCCTCTGTGTGAAAACATTGCCCCTCTGGACCCTTTTGTATCTCTCCCCTCTCACCTTAAACCTATACCCTCTAGTTTTAGACTCCCCTACCTTTGGGAAAAGATATTGACTGTGCCCCTCATTATTTTATAGACCTCTATAAGATCACCCCTCAGCCTCCTACACTCCAGAGAAAAAAGTCCCAGTCTATCCAGCCTCTCCTTATAACTCAATCCATCAAGTCCCGGTAGCATCCCAGTAAATCTTTTCTGCACTCTTTCTAATTTAATAATATCCTTTCTATAATAGGGTGACCAGAACTGTACACAGTATTCCAAGTGTGTCCTTACCAATGTCTTGTCCAACTTCAACAAGACGTCCCAATGTTCTGACCAATGAAACCAAACATGCTGAATACCTTCTTCACCACTCTGTCCACCTGTGACTCCACTTTCAAGGAGCGATGAACCTGTACCCTTAGATCTCTTTGTTCTGTAACTCTCCCCATCACCCTACCATTAACTGAGTAAGTCCTGCCCTGGTTCAATCGACCAAAATGCATCACTTCACATTTATCTAAATTAAACTCCATCTGCCGTTCGTCAGCCCACTGGCCCAATTGATCAAGATCCTGTTGCAATTGGAGATAACTTTCTTCACTGTCCACTGTGCCACCAGTCTTGGTGTCATCTGCAAACTTACTAACCATACCCCCTAAATTCTCATCCAAATCATTCATATAAATAACAAATAACAGTGGCCCAGCACTGATCCATGAGGCACACCGCTGGTCACAGGTTTCCAGGTTGAAAAACGACTCTCTACAACCACCCTCTGTCTTCTGTCACTGTGGCAAAGTTAGAGCAAAAACAGGGACCCCCACCCCAACGGTGGGAGGCGTGAGGAGAACAGCCAGGGCACATGGACAGGAGGGGGATGAGGGTGGGCCTTAGGGAGGTTTGTGAGGGAAATGGGACAGAGACTTGAGAAAGATGCGGATTAAGGATTGAATGGGGGGGGGGTAACAGACGTTTGGGGGTAATAAGGGGGTTGGGGGAATGATGTGGTTTGGGGGGAGTGATGTGGTTTGGGGGTAGTGAGGGGGTTTGGGGGACTGATGGGGTTTGGGGGTAGTGAGGGGGTTTGGGGTAGTGATGTGGTTTGGGGGGAGTGAGGGGGTTTGGGGGTAGTGAGGGGGTTTGGGGGTAGTGAGGGGGTTTGGGGGTAGTGAGGGGGTTTGGGGGTAGTGATGTGGTTTGGGGGTAGTGAGGGGGTTTGGGGGAGTGATGGGGTTTGGGGGAGTGATGTGGTTTGGGGGTAGTGAGGGGGTTTGGGGGTAGTGAGGGGGTTTGGGGGAGTGATGTGGTTTGGGGGGAATGAGGGGGTTTGGGGGTAACAGGAGTGGTTTCGGGGAATGGAGAGGGGGTTTGAGGAGTTGGGGTTGGGAGTGGGATGTGTCTGAGGCAGCTGACTGGATTGCCTCTGAGGACGGTCATGGTGGTAGAGGAAGGGGGTGAGAGGGGGGTGGGGGAGGAGGGGAGAGAGAGGGAGGGAGGAGAGAGTGGGGGGGGGGAGAGAAAGGAAGGGGGTAGAGATGGAGGGAGAGAGGGGGAGGGTGAAGGGGGGGAGAAAGAGAGAGAGAGGGAAGGGAGAGAAAGGGAGGAAGTAGAGAGGGACGGAGGTGAGTGGGGAGAGAGAGAGGGAGGGAGGAGAGAGAGGGAGTAGAGAGAAAGAGGAAGGGAAGCAGGAGGGGAGAAGGAAGGAGATAGAGGAGGGAGCAAGGGACGAGAGAGGGAGGGTGATTGAACATAAGAACATAAGAAATAGGAGCAGGAGTAGGCCATCTAGCCCTTCGAGCCTGCCCCGCCATTCAATAAGATCATGGCTGATCTGTCGTGGTTCAGTTCCACATTCCCGCCCTCTCCCCATAACCCTTAATCCCCTCTCTTATCAAAAACCCATCAACCCGCGTCTTAAAAATATTTAGCGAGGCAGCCTCCACCACTTCAACGGGCAGAGAATTCCAGAGATTCACCACCCTTTGAGTGAAGAAGTTCCTCCTCAACTCTGTTCTAAACCGCCCCCCCTTTATCTTGAGGCTGTGCCCTCTAGTCCTACTGTCCTTTCTGAGCGGGAAGAGCCTCTCCACCTCTATCCTATCCATCCCATTCATCATCTTATACGTCTCAATGAGATCTCCCCTCATTCTTTTAAACTCTAACGAGTACAAGCCTAGTTATTCAGCCTCTCCTCATAGCTCAATCCCCTCAACTCCGGTATCAGCGTAGTAAACCTCCTCTGCACTCCCTCCAAGGCCAAAATATCCTTGCGTAAGTGCGGCGACCAAAACTGCACACAGTACTCCAGCTGCGGCCTCACCAATGCCCTATACAGCTGCAGCAAGACCTCCCTACTTTTATATTCAATCCCCCTCGCTATGAAGGCCAGCATCCCATTCGCCTTCCTGACCACCTGCTGCACCTGCAAGCTGGGTTTTTACGACTCATGCACAAGGACCCCGAGGTCCCTCTGCACCGTCGCCTGCTGCAGTTTTTCGCCACGTAAGTAATAGTCCTTCCTACCATTATTCCTATCAAAGTGGACCACCTTGCACTTGCCAACATTAAATTCCATTTGCCAGTTCCTGGCCCATTCGCCCAGCCTATCTAGATCCTTCTGCAGACTCTCCACACCCTCCGCGCAATTTGCCGTTCCACCAATCTTGGTGTCATCAGCAAATTTCGACACCATACACTCGGTTCCCTCCTCCAGATCATCTATATAAATGGTAAATAGCTGAGGCCCCAGCACCGACCCCTGGGGCACTCCACTAGTCACCAACCACCAATCCGAATAGCAGCCATTAACCCCCACTCTCTGCCTCCTATTTGACAACCAATCCTCTAACCACGCTAGTACCCTACCCCCAACTCCATGCCCCTGACCTTCTGTAATAACCTCTTGTGAGGTACCTTGTCAAACGCCTTCTGAAAATCCAGAAAGACCACATCCACCGGCTCTCCTCTATCCACTGCCCTAGACACATCCTCATAGAACTCCAATAAATTTGTCAGACACGACTTCGCCTTAACGAAACCGTGCTGCGTCTGCTCTATCAAGCAATTCTCCTCAAGATGCCTCGCTATTTCCTCCTTGATGACGGATTCTAACATTTTACCTACAACAGACGTTAAACTAACAGGCCTATAATTCCCCGCCTTTTGCCTGCCACCCTTCTTAAACAACGGCGTAACATTAGCCGTTTTCCAATCTTCCGGCACTTCCCGGAATCCAGCGACGTCTGGAAAATAACCACCAAGGCGTCCACTATCACCTGCGCCATTTCTTTCAGGACCCTCGGATGCATTCCATCCGATCCTGGGGACTTGTCCACAATCAGCCCCCTCCAGTCTGTCGAGCACCACCTCTCTGGCAACAATAATGTCATTCAGGCCCTCCACTCCTACCATCTTTCCAACCCTTGGATGCATTCCATCCGGTCCTGGGGTAGAGGAGGGGGGAGAGACAGGAGGACAGAGAGAGAGGAGGAGAGAGAGAGGAGGACGGAGAGAGAGGAGGAGGGTGGAACGATGGAGGAGGGGGAAAGAGCAAGGCGGGGGGAGGGTGTGTGAGATCAGCTGAGGGAATGGGGATGGGGTTCAGATGGTGGTTTTCCAGGCTGCGACCTCCTGTGGGGGTTGCGGTTTCTGTATTGCGCTGGGACCCAGGGGTGGGAGCAGGATTCGGAACTGGGATAGTTGAGGGATCCAGACTGGGCTGGCAGTGAATAACTGGAGGAGCACGAAGAGCGATCCCCGGAATCACTGTCCCCGGATCGGGGTGAGGGGACACCGTATCAGAATGGGTGTAATCGGGGCGATCCGTATCGGAACGGGGGGAACTCGGGAATGGAGGGGGGGGGGCTCCGTATTGGAACAAGGGAAACCAAGGATATATGTATTGGAACTGGGGACGGAGGGGGCTGGGGGGTCAGGGCTGGGGGGGGGGGGGGGGGGGGGGGGGGACCGGGACAGGAATATCTTCCACTGGGTCAAAGGTGGTAGCAAAACATGGCAGACAACTGAGGGTCAGAGGTTAAAGAGAGAAACTTAACACATTAACGCCCAGTCCTGGTCAGGAGGGTCGGTGCTGAGGGAGCGCCGCACTGTGGGAGGGTCGGTGCTGAGGGAGCGCCGCACTGTGAGAGGGTCGGTGCTGAGGGAGCGCCGCACTGTGGGAGGGTCGGTGCTGAGGGAGCGCCGCACTGTGGGAGGGTCGGTGCTGAGGGAGCGCCGCACTGTGGGAGGGTCGGTGCTGAGGGAGCGCCGCACTGTGGGAGGGTCGGTGCCGAGGGAGCGCCGCACTGTGGGAGGGTCGGTGCTGAGGGAGCACAGCACTGTGGGAGGGTCGGTGCCGAGGGAGCGCCGCACTGTGGGAGGGTCGGTGCCGAGGGAGCGCCGCACTGTGGGAGGGTCGGTGCCGAGGGAGCGCCGCACTGTGGGAGGGTCGGTGCCGAGGGAGCGCCGCACTGTGGGAGGGTCGGTGCCGAGGGAGCGCCGCACTGTGGGAGGGTCGGTGCCGAGGGAGCGCCGCGCTGTGGGAGGGTCGGTGCCGAGGGAGCGCCGCACTGTGGGAGGGTCGGTGCCGAGGGAGCGCCGCACTGTGGGAGGGTCAGTGCTGAGGGAGCGCCGCACTGTGGGAGGGTCGGTGCCGAGGGAGCGCCGCACTGTGGGAGGGTCGGTGCTGAGGGAGCGCTGCACTGTGGGAGGGTCGGTGCTGAGGGAGCGCCGCACTGTGGGAGGGTCGGTGCTGAGGGAGCGCCGCACTGTGGGAGGGTCGGTGCTGAGGGAGCGCCGCACTGTGGGAGGGTCAGTCGTAGTTTCTCTTTATTGATCCTATACAATCCTTTAATCATCTAAATCCCCCCTCGATTAGATCCTCCCCCCTCGATATTCCACACTCGAGGGAGGGACACCAGCCTTGACTGAGTGAACCTGTCCTTGAGGTTAAACTCTTCCAGCCCCTGGACGGGTTCCAGTGAATCAGCCCCGGAGGCCCCTGCAAGGACAATATTCCCTCCCTGAGGGTTTGGGGGGGGTGGTAATGCACTGGATACGGTTATTCTGGTTGGGGGGGTGGGTCACTGTTGAGGACAGTAAGTGCCTCACTCACACACACTCACCACTGCTCTTTGGCATTCCAGGGGGTTACCATCACTGAATCCCCTCCACAATCAACATCCTGGGGGTTACCATCACTGAATCCCCCCCACTATCAACATCCTGGGGGTTACCATCACTGAATCCCCCCACTATCAACATCCTGGGGCTTATCGTCACTGAATCCCCCCCACTATCAACATCCTGGGGGTTACCATCACTGAATCCCCCCCACTATCAACATCCTGGGGGTTACCATCACTGAATCCCCCCCACTATCAACATCCTGGGGGTTACCGTCACTGAATCCCCCCCCCACTATCAACATCCTGGGGGTTACCATCACTGAATCCCCCCCAGTATCAACATCCTGGGGGTTACCATCACTGAATCCCCCCCACTATCAACATCCTGGGGGTTACCATCACTGAATCCCCCCCAGTATCAACATCCTGGGGGTTACCATCACTGAATCCCCCCCACTATCAACATCCTGGGGGTTACCATCACTGAATCCCCCCCACTGTCAACATCCTGGGGTTACCATCACTGAATCCCCCCACTATCAACATCCTGGGGCTTATCGTCACTGAATCCCCCCCACTATCAACATCCTGGGGGTTACCATCACTGAATCCCCCCCACTATCAACATCCTGGGGGTTACCATCACTGAATCCCCCCCACTATCAACATCCTGGGGGTTACCGTCACTGAATCCCCCCCCCACTATCAACATCCTGGGGGTTACCATCACTGAATCCCCCCCAGTATCAACATCCTGGGGGTTACCATCACTGAATCCCCCCCACTATCAACATCCTGGGGGGGTTTCCATTGCTTAGTCTGGTTCAGTGGGGAGTGCAGGAGGGCTATGCCAGGCACAGCAGTAAGCATACCTAAAAATTAAAGTGTGAAAATCTGGTGGATCCACCTCAGCCTCCTCCAGTGGTCTCCAACATTCTCCGATCCCAGTCTCCAGCCAATCCCATTCACTTCACGTGATGTGAACAGGTAGTTGGAGGCACTTGGAGGGAGTACAGAGATGGTTCACTAGGCTGATACTGGAGATGAGGGGGTTAGCTTATGAAGAGAGATTGAATAGACTGGGTCTGTACTCGTTGGAGTTTAGAAGAATGAGGGGAGATCTCATTGAGACGTATAAGATGATGAATGGGATGGATAGGATAGAGGTGGAGAGACTCTTCCCGCTCAGAAAGGACAGTAGGACTAGGGGGCACAGCCTCAAGATAACGGGGGGGGGGGGCGGTTTAGAACGGAGTTGAGGAGGAACTTCTTCACTCAAAGGGTGGTGAATCTCTGGAATTCTCTGCCCGTTGAAGTGGTGGAGGCTGCCTCGCTAAATATTTTTAAGTCACGGGTAAATAGGTTTCTGACAGACAGGGGAATTAAGGGTTATGGGGAGAGGGCGGGAAAGTGGAACTGATCCACTTCAGATCAGCCATGATCTTATTGAATGGCGGGGCAGGCTTGAAGGGCTAGATGGTCTACTCCTGCTCCTATTTCTTATGTTCCTATGGCACTGGATGCCCCAAAGGCTTCGGGCCCTGATAACATTCTAGCAATAGTACTGAAGATTCCAGAACTTGCTGCTCCCCTAGCCAAGCTCTTCCACTACAGTTACAACACTGGCATCTCCCCAACAACGTGGAACGTTGCCCAGGTACGTCCTGTACACAAAACGCAGGACAAATCCGCTTGCCACCCAGTCAGTCTCCTCTCCATCACACCAGTAAAGTGATGGAAAGGGCGTAGACTGTGCCATCAAGCAGCACCTGCTCGGCAATAACTTGCTCAGTGACGCCCAGTTTTGGGTTTCTCCAGGGTCACCTCGTTACAGCCTTGGTTCAAACGTGGACAAAAGGGCTGGACTCCAGGGGTGAGGCGAGAGTGACTGTCCTCGACATCAAGGCCGCAGAACCTGAGCCAAACCGGAATCAGTGATTCTCAGGGGGGGTAACTCTCGGCTGGTACACAGGAAGGTGGTTGTGGAGGGTCAGACACCCCAGCCCCAGGAGATCTCTGCAGGAGTTCCTCAGGGATAGTGTCCCAGGCCCAGTAATCTTCGCCAATCTTCCCTCTGTTATAAGGTTAGACGTGGGGATGTTCACCAATCCTGCAGCTTCACACAGTGGGTTAGCACGGCTGCCTCACAGCGCCAGGGACCCGGGTTCGAATCCCGGCTCGGGTCACTGTCTGTATGGAGGCTGCACATTCTCCCCATGTCTGCGTGGGTTTCCTCCCGGTGCTCCGGTTTCCTCCCACACTCTGAAAAACGTGCTGGTTAGGAGGCTCCCCCCCATTGCCCCCTCCCCACCACCGTCCTCTGGTCTCTCCGTTTTGAGGTCTCCCCACCGAGGTCTGTTTCCAGGCTCCACCCCCATCCTCGGTCTCTCTGTTTCCAGGCTCCCCGGTTCTCAGGCTATCCAGTGGGTGTTTGTAGAGTGGGAGGAGTGACGGATCTGTGACAGATGTAGCTCTCCCTCACACTGGCCTTGTAGGGAAAACTCTAAAAACTGCAACAGCCGCACAACAAACCTCACCGCCGGCTGAGATCATCGAGGTATTCTGAGCGCAACCCGAGCTTAACCAGGGAGGGAGAGTGAGCTGGATAGTGAGGGAGAGAGGAGGGTAAATCACTCATCCTCCCACAGTGCGGCGCTCCCTCAGCACCGACCCTCCCGCAGTGCGGCGCTCCCTCGGCACCGACCCTCCCGCAGTGCGGCGCTCCCTCGGCACCGACCCTCCCGCAGTGCGGCGCTCCCTCGGCACCGACCCTCCCACAGTGCGGCGCTCCCTCGGCACCGACCCTCCCACAGTGCGGCGCTCCCTCGGCACCGACCCTCCCACAGTGCGGCGCTCCCTCGGCACCGACCCTCCCGCAGTGCGGCGCTCCCTCGGCACCGACCCTCCCACAGTGCGGCGCTCCCTCAGCACCGACCCTCCCACAGTGCGGCGCTCCCTCAGCACTGACCCTCCCACAGTGCGGCGCTCCCTCGGCACTGACCCTCCCACAGTGCGGCGCTCCCTCAGCACTGACCCTCCCACAGTGCGGCGCTCCCTCGGCACCGACCCTCCCACATTGCGGCGCTCCCTCGGCACCGACCCTCCCACATTGCGGCGCTCCCTCAGCGCTGACCCTCCCACAGTGCAGCACTCCGTCAGCACTGACCCTCCCGCAGTGCGGCGCTCCCTCAGCACCGACCCTCCCACAGTGCGGCGCTCCCTCGGCACCGACCCTCCCACAGTGCGGCGCTCCCTCGGCACCGACCCTCCCGCAGTGTGGTGCTCCCTAGTGCCTCGATCCATGGGAAAACTCCCTCGGAGTGAGGCTCCAGCCATTACTGTGCGGACCTGGACGGATTTATTCAACTTATTCTCCACTCCCAGTGTCCATACTTCCCTGGATGAATCCTGTGACTGTCCCCCACACACAGCTCTGGAATCCCAGCTATGTTTAATGGCAGATGGATAAGGGACACTTGTCTGATTAAAAGGTCTATATTTGACCAAGGGTCACATTCCAACCTCGAGTGGGTTCCTGTTCTTCATTTCACAGACCATTATAATCATTACAATCCTTCATTAGTCTGTCTGCATGCCTGAGAACATTGCAGGTCCAATCATGCTCATGTGGACCTAAACACTGAGTGATGCAGGCCATTCAGCCCGTCTCTGAGGCTCACGCATTCCTAGCCCCTCTCCCCACCTCATGTGCGGGTGATTAGAACTACAGGTCAAACTCTCCCTTGCTAGAATGTTTTTAAAAGTGTCACAAGTAGGCTTACATTAACACTGCAATGAGGTTACTCTGAAAATCCCCTAGTCGCCACACTCCTGTTCAGGTTACACTGAGGGAGAATTTAGCACCTAACCAGCACATCTTTCAGACTGTGGGAGGAAACCGGAGCACCCGGAGGAAACCCACGCAGACACGGGGAGGACGTGCAGTCTCCACACAGACAGTGAGCCGAGCTGGGAATCGAACCCGGGTCCCTGGAACCGTGAGGCAGCTCACCACTGCGACGCCTTGTCTGTATCCGTTGTCAAAAACTATATATATAAAACTCCAATACTCTCCTCCAATATGTGCCCCAGGAACAGGCCATTCTGCCCCTCCGTGGGATACAGAGATAGGGACTGTGCGCAGTAACTCCGAGTGTGGGGATATGGAGACGGGGACTGTGCGCAGTAACTCCGAGTGTGGGGGATACGGAGATGGGGACTGTGCGCAGTAACTCCGAGTGTGGGGATGTGGAGACCGGGACTGTGCGCAGTAACTCCGAGTGTGGGGGATACGGAGACGGGGACTGTGCGCAGTAACTCCGAGTGTGGGGATATGGAGACGGGGACTGTGCGCAGTAACTCCGAGTGTGGGGGATACGGAGATGGGGACTGTGCGCAGTAACTCCGAGTGTGGGGATGTGGAGACCGGGACTGTGCGCAGTAACTCCGAGTGTGGGGGATACGGAGACGGGGACTGTGCGCAGTAACTCCGAGTGTGGGGATACGGAGACGGGGACTGTGCGCGGTAACTCCGAGTGTGGGATAGGGAGACCGGGACTGTGCGCAGTAACTCCGAGTGTGGGGATACGGAGACAGGGACTGTGTGCAGTAACTCCGAGTGTGGGGATACGGAGACGGGGACTGTGCGCAGTAACTCCGAGTGTGGGATTAAAACCTGAGAATGCAGCAGCAGGTAAAGCATGGATTACAAAAGTAGTGGCAGGATAAAAGTAAAGTCTCTGTATCTGAATGTCTGCAACCCTCCTAAGGGAACAGATAAATAAACATCTATGATGTGATAGTGATTACAGAGACACGGCAGCAGGGTGACAAAGACTGGAACCTGAACTTTCAAGGATATTTCGGATGGACAGGAAGTGGTGAAGGGGTAGCTCTGTTAATTACGGATCACAGAGGCACAATCGGGACAGAGGTGGTCTTCTTTCTGGAGGTTAAGATGTGGAATCGGTTTGGGTAGAGATGAGAAGCATTGAAGGGAAAGAGTCACTGGTTAATCGAGCCGCTCAGGGTCACTGCACTGCATGATGGGATCTGCAGGAAGACATCGTGGCGCCTCGTGTGGAAGGTGATGACCATTGGGCGATTTTAAACCACGTCTCGATGGGGCTAATCTGATTGGAAGAGGCAGCCTGGACGATGAGTTTGGTGAGAGTTGGCGAGGCAACACCAAACCTGGTGTTGCCAGACTTCTTAGAGAGTTTTTGAGACAGTTTCTTAACCCAGAACATTTTGGACCAACCAGAACAGATCATCCTAGATCCAGCATGTTCTGCACCAATCAGAGAATGGGCCATCCTAGATTCAGCATGTTTCTCAACCAATCAGAAAGCAAGCCATCCTAGATCCAGCAGGTTCTGCACCAACCAGAGAACAGGCTATATGATTGGGTAATGTGCAATGAGGCAAAGTTAATTAACAGCAAAGGTGCCCGTAGGTAAGAGTGATCATAACATGATTGAATTTCATATTCAGTGTGAGGGAGGGAGGAGTGGACCTAAGACTGGTGTTTCAAACTGAAAAAGGGACAGATATGAGGGTGGAAAGACAGCTGGCTGAAGTGAACTGGGAAATAAGGCTAAGAGAGAGATGCTGAGGCCAACATTTAATAAGATACTTCAGAATACCAGAAGGATGTGGAGGCTTTGGAGAGGGGACAGAAAAGATTTACCAGGATGTTGCTGGTATGGGGGGCATTAGCTATGAGGAGAGGTTGGAGAAACTTGGTTTGTTCTCACTGGAGCGACGGAGGTTGAGGGGAGACCTGATAGAAGTCTACAAGATTATGAGAGGCACGGACAGAGTGGATAGTCAGAGGCTTTTTCCCCAGGATGGAAGAGTCAATTACTAGGGGGGGGGGGGCACAGGTTTAAGGTGCGAGGGGCAAGGTTTAAAGGAGATGTACGAGGCAGATTTTTTACACAGAGGGTGGTGGGTGCCTGGAACTCGCTGCCGGGGGAGGGAGTGGAAGCGGATACGATAGTGAGTTTTAAGGGGCGTCTGGACAAATCCATGAATAGGATGGGAATAGAGGGATATGGTCCCCGGAAGGGTAGGGGGTTTTAGTTCAGTCGGGGCAGCATGGTCGGTGCAGGAGGGGCCGAAGGGCCTGTTCCTGTGCTGTAATTTTCTTTGTTCTTTGTTCTAGTGCTGAGAAAAATATATTCCAGTGAGAACAAAGAAAATTACAGCACAGGAACAGGCCCTTCGGCCCTCCAAGCCTGCACCGACCATGCTGCCCCGACTGAACTAAAACCCCCATGTCCCAGGAATGAATAAAAAAAAAATTAAAATCACCCAGGGAAAGGGTCCTTTCTGAATATGAAAATCCTTTGAAAAAGCTAAAAGTCTCTGGGTCCTGATGGACTTCATAGAATCATAGCATCTCTACAGGGCAGAAGGAGGCCTGCACTGACAGCAACCTCACCCAAGCCCTCTCCCCATAACCCCATGCATTTACCCCGCTAATCCCCCTAACCTACGCATCCCGGGGCAACTTAGCGTGGCCGATCCACCCTAACCAGCACGTCTCTTGGATTGTGGGAGGAAACTGGAGCACCCGGAGGAAACCCACGCAGACACGGGGAGAACGTGCGGACTCCGCACGGACAGTGACCCGAGCCGGGAATCGAACCCGGCGCTGTGAGGCAGCGGCGCTAACCCACTGTGCCATCCAAAGACCACACCTTCATCCTACGACCTTATAAGAAATACCTGGGGAGATGGTGGATGCACCGGTTGTAACTTTCCGGAATTCCTGAGGTTCTGAAAACATCCCATGCGATCGGAAAATAGCGAATTCAACCCCTGCATTCGAGAAAGGAAGGAGACAGAAATCAGGGAAGAACAGGTCAGTTAGGTTAACGTCTGTCACAGGGAAACTACTCAAATATATCACTAAGGAGATCATAGCAGGGCATTTAGAAAATCTACATGTTCAAAATCATCTTCCACTGATTAATTGCGTCACAGTGGCACAATCTGCATGTTCTCCCCGTGTCTGTGTGGGTTTCCTCTGGGTGCTCCGGTTTCCTCCCACAGTCCCAAAGATGTGCAGGGTTGGCCATGCTAAATTGTCCCTTAGTGTCCAAAGATGTGCAGGTTAGGTGGATTGGCCGTGCTAAATTGTCCCTTAGTGTCCAAAGATGTGCAGGTTAGGTGGATTGGCCATGCTAAATTGTCCCTTAGTGTCCAAAGATGTGCAGGTTAGGTGGATTGGCCGTGCTAAATTGTCCCTTAGTGTCCAAAGATGTGCAGGTTAGGTGGATTGGCCATGCTAAATTGTCCCTTAGTGTCAGGGTGACTAGCTAGGGTAAATGCATGTGTTTATGGGGATAGGACTTGGGTGGGATTGTGGTTAGTGTGTGCTTCTCCTGTACTGTAGGATTCTACCATTCTACTTGGATTTCTTTCAGAGACTAACAAGGAACATGGTTAGAGGGGAACCTGTGGATGTGGTGTACCTACACTCCCAGAAGGCATTTAACAATGTGGCACATCAAAGGCTGCTGCACAAAATACAAGCACAGGGTGGAGGGGATAACATATTGACATGAAGAGAGGATTGGTTAGCTAATGGGAAGCAGAGAGTAGGCATAAATGGGTCATTTTTTGGGTTGACGGGTCCTAACGGAGTGCCACAGGGATCTGTGCTGGGACCTCAAAGATTTACAATTCACATCTATGACTTCCTTATCTGAGGAAGGATGTCCTTGCTGTAGAGGGAGCGCAGCGAAGGTTTACCAGGCTGATTCCGGGGATGGCAGGTCTGTCATATGAGGAGAGACTGAGTGGGTTAGGATTATATTCACTGGAGTTTAGAAGAGTGAGAGGGAATCTGATAGAGACTTATAAAATTCTAACAGGGTTAGACAGGGTAGACTCAGAAAGAATGTTCCCCATGGTGGGGGAGTCCAGAACTAGGGGGGGTGATAGTTTGAGGATAAGGGGTAAACCTTTTAGAACTGAGGTGAGAGGAAATTTCTTCACCCAGAGAGCGGTGGAATTCACTCCCACAGAAAGTAGTTGAGGCCAAAACGTTGTGTGATTTCAGGAAGAAATTAGATATCACTCTTGGAGCTAAAGGGATCGAGGGATTGGGGCGGGGGTGGGGGCAGGGTCAGGATACTGAATTGGATGATCAGCCATGATTAAAATGAATGGAGGGCTGGTTTGAAGGGCCGAATGGCCTCCTCCTGCTTCTAGTTTGGATGATTTTGGTGAAGGGACAGAATGTCGGGTCGCTAAATTTGCCGATGACACAAAGCTCGGTGGGACAGTAAGCTGTGTCGGGGATGTAGGGAGTCTGCAGAGGGACATGGACAGGTTCAGTGAGCGGGCAATGATTTGTCCGATGGAGTGTAACGCGGGGGAAATGTGTCCACTCTGGGAACAAGAATAGCAAAGCAGTGGCTGACTGGAGTGGAGAGAGATTGGGGAACTCCGAGATACAGAGGGATCTGGGCGTCCCGGGGCATGAATCAGGAAAAGTTCACCTGCAGAGACAGCCAGTGATCAGGAAGGCAAGTGGAACATTGTTTATCGGGAGGGGGACGGAATGTAAAACTCGGGAAGTCTTGCTCCAGCTGTATGGGAGACCACATCTGGAACACTGTGCTCAGTTTGAATCTCTTTAATTGGGGGAGGGATAGACTCAGATTGGAGGCCATTCAGAGAAGGTTCTCTGGGCTGATTCCTGGGGGGAAGCGGTGGCGGGGGGTGGTGGGGTGCTTTGTCTCAGGAAAGGTTTGGGCAGGTTGGGGACCTGGAACCTATTGGAGTTCTTGGAACTGTATGCAATAACTCCGAGTGTGGGATATGGAGACCGGGACTGTGCGCAGTAACTCCGAGTGTGGGGATACGGAGACCGGGACTGTGCGCAGTAACTCCGAGTGTGGGGATACAGAGACCGGGACTGTGCGCAGTAACTCCGAGTGTGGGGATACGGAGACCGGGACTGTGCGCAGTAACTCCGAGTGTGGGGATATGGAGACCGGGACTGTGCGCAGTAACTCCGAGTGTGGGGGATACGGAGACCGGGACTGTGCGCAGTAACTCCGAGTGTGGGGATATGGAGACCGGGACTGTGCGCAGTAACTCCGAGTGTGGGGGATACGGAGACCGGGACTGTGCGCAGTAACTCCGAGTGTGGGGATATGGAGACCGGGACTGTGCGCAGTAACTCCGAGTGTGGGGATACGGAGACCGGGACTGTGCGCAGTAACTCCGAGTTTGGGATAGGGAGACTGATTTAGGGAGGGAATTCCAGAACTTTGGGTCCAGGTGGTTGGAACTTGTGACATGAGACGCAGAGTTTGGACTGAATGAAAGCCCTGATGTGCAGAGAGACTGCCAAGGTTTAAGATAAACCTTGTCCATTCTACATCACTAGCTATAGATGTCCAGTTATTTAAGAAGCTTTAGTGTCGGCGTAAGCTGTAAAGTGAGCTTGAGATGTTTGAACTATTAAACTTGTCAGCGTTTAATGATCTAACTTACCTCTCTCATCTTCTCAATGTAGCTCCCCACCCCGCCCCCCCCCCCCCCCCCCCCCCCAAGTCCCTGCGCTCAGTCAGACTTTCAGCCCCTTCTCAATGGTAACTAGGGATGGGCAATAAATGCTGGCCAGCCAGTGACACCCATGTCCCACGAATGAATGAAAAGATCCTCACCTGCAAGCCTCCCAAACAAGGGGATTTTCACCTTAACTTGTGACTCTAATAACAAAACTATTTTTAAAAAATTCAGTTTGAAACACTAGTCTTAGATCCACTTCTCCCTCCCTCAACACTGAATGTGAGCTCCAATCATGTTATGGTCACTCTTGCCCCGCCCTGGGCTGGGTTCCAGGGTGGGGAATGGATGGCCGTCGGCCTGCGAGGTGCTGTTCGACCCGGGGGAGCATCGCCTCTGCACCATCCACGTTGCTAATGGGCAGATGTGCAGCCTGGTCAACTCACTTTGTCTCCATCATTGTGCTGGGGAGTGGTGCAGGGTCTTGCTTTGAGGAGCCAATAGTACATCCCAGTGGTGAGCAGGCCACCTAAAGTGGCTTTTTTCATGGGGTGCCATGGGCTAGCTGAAGAGAAGAGGCAAATCTGATGAGGGGCTGGGGGTTGTGTGGAGCAGGGTAAAGGAACCACCACCGCCACCACCACCACCACCACCACCCGCTAGGCAAGAACCACTATATCACATCTGACCTACCCTATTAGAGAAAGGATATTATTAACGAGAAAGAGAGCAGGAAAGATTTACTAGGATGCTACCAGGACTTGATGGTTTGAGTTCCTGTTAAGATGGTCTTTAAATGACCAGCCTGCCCCGCTGTCCTGACATTCATGGGTTTATCAGAAACTCTTAAGCATTTAAACTAAAATCATTCCCTTTTGCAGGGCAGGTTTATGTGTCGCTGGCTGGTCCCCATCCCTAATTGCCCCTCAGGAAGGTGGTGGGTGACCCACTATCTTGAACCTGCTGCAGACCCCGTGTATGGTGTAGGTACACGCCAAGCTTGCCTCAATTGCTTTAACCCAATTTCCTGCTGTTAAACTTTAATTCCTGAATTTAAAAGTGTTTGACGAAAGCACATTAATCATGATCTAACTATTCATATATCGAGAAGCAGTCCAAATATAGCAAAACCGAGGCAATTTCCAATCTTGTGTGGGGTGAATGATAAGTAACATTCACCCCACACAAGTGACAAGCAATGACCATGTCCACTACTATCAACATCCTGGGGGTTACCATCACTGAATCCCCCCCACTATCAACATCCTGGGAGTTACCATCACTGAATCCCCCCCACTATCAACATCCTGGGGGTTACCATCACTGAATCCCCCCCACTATCAACATCCTGGGGGTTACCATCACTGAATCCCCCCCCACTATCAACATCCTGGGGGTTACCATCACTGAATCCCCCCCCACTATCAACATCCTGGGGGTTACCATCACTGAATCCCCCCCACTATCAACATCCTGGGGGTTACCATCACTGAATCCCCCCCACTATCAACATCCTGGGGGTTACCATCACTGAATCCCCCCCACTATCAACATCCTGGGGGTTACCATTGACCAGAAACTGAGCTGGACCCAGCCATATAAATACTGTGGCTCCCAGAGCAGGTCAGAGGCTGGGAATCCTGCGGAGAGTAACTCACCTCCTGACTCCCCAAATCCTGTCCACCATCTACAAGGACACAAGTCAGGAGTGTGATGGAATTCTCCCCACTTGCCTGGATGGGTGCGGCTCCAACAACACTCGAGAAGCTCGACACCATCCAGGACAAAGCAGCCCCGCTCGATCGACACGCTAACCACAAACACTCACTCCCTCCACCACCGACGCACAGTGACAGCCGTGTGTACCATCTACAAGATGCCCCGCAGCGACTCACCAAGGCTCCTTCCACAGCACCTTCCAAACCCACCACCTCTACCATCTAGAAGGACAAGGGGCAGCAGACACATGGGGAACACCACCACCTGCAAGTTCCCCCTCCGAGCCACTCACCATCCCGACTGGGAAATATATCGGCCGTTCCTTCACTGTGGCTGGGGTCAAAATCCTGGAACTCCCTCCCTAACAGCACTGTGGGTGTACCTACACCGCACACGGGGACTGACTGATGTCCAGTCACAATCCTGGAACTCCCTCCCTAACAGCACTGTGGGTGTACCTACATCACACGGGGACTGCAGTGGGTTCAAGATGGCGGTTCACCCACCCCCTTCTCAAGGGGGCAATTAGGGATGGGGACTAAATGCTGGTCCAGCCAGCGACACAAACCTGCCATGGAAAAGAGAATGATTTTAGTTTAAATGCTTAAGAGTTTCTGATAAATCCATGAAGATCAGGACAGCGGGGCAGGGTGGTCATTTAAAGACCATTCTCGCAGAAATGGGACCCCACTGGTCCGCCGAGCGGAATGGGAGTGCTGGGATTCTGGAAATCCAGGAATGGTTAATCCCGTGCTGTGCCTGTCCTGGGAGTGTTTGATGGGGGGACAGTGTAGAGGGAGCTTTACTCTGTATCTAACCCCGTGCTGTACCTGTCCTGGGAGTGTTTGATGGGGGGGACAGTGTAGAGGGAGCTTTACTCTGTATCTAACCCCGTGCTGTACCTGTCCTGGGAGTGTTTGATGGGGGGGACAGTGTAGAGGGAGCTTTACTCTGTATCTAACCCCGTGCTGTACCTGTCCTGGGAGTGTTTGATGGGGGGACAGTGTAGAGGGAGCTTTACTCTGTATCTAACCCTGGGATGAAGTGAGTGATTTATAGTGTTTAAGAATAGTTTGTACTTTCCACTCTGACTCACCTCAGTATTTAAGGGACTGAATCAAAATATACTCATCATCAAAGAACCACAGGGAGGATAGAACCAGATGGTGAATATCTGTCCATCATGAGGTCTATCTGGTCAGACAGGGTGGCCCACCTCCATGTGTCTGCTACTTCACCAGTGAGGAATGATTCCCAATCCATTCACTCTGTCACCATTCTAGCTTCCTAGGCAGGACTGTCTTGTTTGGACACCTAGAGCTTGTTGGGATCAGAGAGTTTTAAGACTGACACTGTCCACTCTCTAAAGCTTGGCAAAGATAGGAAAGCTTACATTGATGTCTCCGTCTCTGTCTCTCTCTCTACATTCCTCTCTCTCAGTGAGAGGGATTTGGTTGCGTTGGGATTGTGGGAGTGAAGGGGAAGGGGGATTGGGATTGTGTACGGTGAGAGTGAACGGGAAGGGGGATTGGGATTGTGTACAGTGGGAGTGGACGGGAAGGGGGATTGGGATTGTGTACAGTGGGAGTGAACGGGAAGGGGATTGGGATTGTGTACAGTGGGAGTGAACGGGAAGGGGATTGGGATTGTGTACGGTGGGAGTGAACGGGAAGGGGATTGGGATTGTGTACGGTGGGAGTGAACGGGAAGGGGATTGGGATTGTGTACAGTGGGAGTGAACGGGAAGGGGATTGGGATTGTGTACGGTGGGAGTGAACGGGAAGGGGATTGGGATTGTGTACGGTGGGAGTGAACGGGAAGGGGATTGGGATTGTGGACAGTGGGAGTGAACGGGAAGTGGGATTGGGATTGTGTACAGTGGGAGTGAAGGGGATTGGGATTGTGTACAGTGGGAGTGAACAGGAAGGGGATTGGGATTGTGTACAATGGGAGTGAACAGGAAGGGGATTGGGATTGTGTACAGTGGGAGTGAACAGGAAGGGGATTGGGATTGTGTACAGTGGGAGTGAACGGGAAGGGGATTGGGATTGTGTACAGTGGGAATGAACAGGAAGGACTGTTGGGATTTGTTGATGTGAACTGGGGTTAGAATTCGATCTGCGATGGACTGTACCCAGATCACTCCCTCAACAACTACCCTCGTCTGAGTTGGAGGGAACTAGTTCATGGACATTTATTTTGGGCCTGAGACAGTGCGCCATGTCTCCCCCAAGTAGCTAAATGAAGAGATATGACCCTTATCCCAGACACCTTGTACAATTTGGTGGCCAGGTTATAACTCCCCCACTGGGTATTAAAAAGGTTGGTGGGAGGGGAAGGGGGGGTCCGTTTTTGACCAAGTATCTTTACTTCAGAAAATACTGGTGTGATGGGTTACACAGAAGTCTCAAAGAAGACTAAAAGTGAACATTTATTTATCAGTGTCACAAGTGAGCTTACATTAACACTGCAATGAAGTTACTGCGAAATTCCCCTAGTCGCCACACTCCGGCGCCTGTTCGGGTCAATGCACCCTAACCAGCACGTCTTCCAGACTGTGGGAGGAAACCGGAGCACCCGGAGGAAACCCACGCAGATACTGGGAGAACGTGCAGACTCCACACAGACAGTGACCCAACTGGGAATCAGACCCGTGTCCCTGGCACTGTGAGGCAGCAATTGCTAACCCACTGTGCCACTGTACCTACCTGACAATTTTATCACAGAATTACTGAACACAATATACTTACAAGTGGTTTGTGGTGTCGTAACGTGAATTGAGCAAAATTTCAAAAATGTCGGGCCTCACGGTGGCACAGTGGGTTAGCGCTGCTGCCTCACAGCGCCAGGGACCCGGGTTCGATTCCCGGCTTGGGTTACTGTCTGTGTGGAGACTGCACGTTCTCCCCGTGTCTGCATGGGTTTCCTCCGGGTGCTCCAGTTTCCTCCCACAGTGCGAAAGACGTGCTGGTTAGGGTGCTAAATTCTCCCTCAGTGTAACCCGAACAGGCGCCGGAGTGTGGGCGACTAGGGGATTTTCACAGTAACTTCATTGCAGTGTTAATGTAAGCCTTACTTGTGACACTAATAAATAAACTTTTAAATGTACAGTGCCACAGCTAATATCCTTTTAAAAATATCCCTCGATATTCAAAGTAATGTTTCATCCTGAATCCCCACTACAGTTTAAAGTTTTTTTATTTGTCACAAGTAAAACTTGTGTTAACACTGCAATGAAGTTACTGTGAAAATCCACTAGTTGCCACACTTCGGCACCTGTTCGGGTCAGTGCACCCTAACCAGCACGTCTTTCGGACTGTGGCTGAACCCAGAGCACCCGGAGGAAACCCACTACTAATAACATAAGAACATAAGAGCTAGGAGCAGGAATCAGCCATCTGGCCCCTCGATCCTGCTCCGCCATTCAATAAGATCATGGCTGATCTTTTCATGGACTCAGCTCCACTTACCCACCCGCTCACCATAGCCCTTAATTCCTTTACTGTTCAAAAATCTATCTATCCTTGCCTTAAAAACATTCAATGAGGGAGCCTCAACTGGGCAGGGAATTCCACAGGTTCACAACCCTTTGTGTGAAGAAGTTCCTCCTCAACTCAGTCCTAAACCTGCTTCCCCTTACTTTGAGGCCATGCCCCCTAGTTCTAGTTTCACCCACCAGTGGAAACAACTTCCCTGCTTCTATCTTATCGATTCCCTTCATCATCTTATATGTTTCTATAAGATCTCCCCTCATTCTTCTGAATTCCAATGAGTATAGCCCCAGTCTACTCAGTCTCTCCTCATAAGCCAACTCTCTCAACTCCGGAATCACCCGAGTGAATCTCCTCTGCACCCCCTCCAGTGCCAGTATATCCTTTCTCAAGTAAGGAGACCAAAACTGTACACAGTAACTCCAGGTGTGGCCTCACCAGCACCTTATACAGCGGCAACATAACCTCGCTGTTTTTAAACTCCATCCCTCTCGCAATGAAGGACAAAATTCCGATTCTAAACATCAATTTACGGACACCCGTCAATACTGGAAGCAGTGCTTTACCTGAACCCCCGAGTGTGTCAGATCTTGGGCAGTTGGATCCAGAAGTCTGATTTATAATATCCTCCCAGTTCACCGAGTGGGATAAAAACCCTCTGGAGGTGCTCCCTGAACCCTTTTGCAAACTTGCTGACGTTCTAAAGGAAATCTGGGACAGTTGTAAGTTTTAAAAGCATTGTTTAGCAGTGACGGGCACTAACTCTTCCCTTTCGATGTTTCCTTATCATTTTAAATGATTTAATAATTTTAAGGTCTCCATTATAGAGAAGATATATCACTCTCAAATACACCCTTTAATTTCTTTCCTATTTTAACCCCCCGCAGCTGTTTCAATTTCTATCGAAGTGGTTTAAAACTTTTAACATGGAAATAGGTGTTTAAAGTCTAATTTTCTGAGGCAAGTTGGAAGAATGACTCGTGGACAGATAAAGAGAGACCTTTCCAGCTGCTTGTTGGGGGTGGCATGGTGGCACAGTGGGTTAGCACCGCTGCCTCACAGCGGCAGGGAACTGGGTTCGATTCCCAGCTTGGGTCACTGTCTGTGTGGAGTCTGCACGTTCACCCCGTGTCTGCGTGGGTTTCCTCCGGGTGCTCCTGTTTCCTGCTGTCGTCTGAAAGACGCGCTGGTCAGGTGCTAAATCCTCCCTCAGTGTAACCCGAACAGGAGTGTGGCAACTAGAGGATTTTCACAGTAACTTCACTGTAGTGTTAATGTAAGCCTTCCTTGTGACACTAGTAAGTAAAATTGCCCGTTAGTGTCCAAAGATGTGCAGGTTAGGTGGATTGGCCGTGTGAGTCCCATGTTCTCCCCCTGCTTCCTATGGGAGCGAGTCCCACATTCTCCCCCACTCCCCGTGAGAGCGAGTCCCACATTCTCCCTGCAGTCTGGGTAAAGGTGTTTCTGTATTATTGAATACAGGAGTTGGGACGTCTTGTTGAAGTTGTACAAGACATTGGTAAGGCCACACTTGGAATACTGTGTACAGTTCTGGTCATCCTATTATAGAAAGGATATTATTAAACTGGAAAGAATGCAGAACAGATTTACTAGGATGCTACCGGGACTTGATGGATTGAGTTATAAGGAGAGGCTGGATAGACTGGGACTTTTTTCTCTGGAGTGTAGGAGGCTGAGGGGTGATCTTATAGAGGTCTATAAAATAATGAGGGACACAGATCAGCTAGATAGTCAATATCTTTTCCCAAAGGTAGGGGAGTCTAAAACTAGAGGGCATCGGTTTAAGGTGAGAGGGGAGAGATACAAAAGGGTCCAGAGGAGCAATTTTTTCACACAGAGGGTGGTGAGTGTCTGGAACGAGCTGCCAGGGTTAGTAGTAGAGGTGGGTACAATTTTATCTTTAAAAAGCATTTAGACAGTTACATGGGTACGATGGGTATAGAGGGATATGGGCCAAATGCGGACAATTGGGGTTAAAGAAGGGGCGGCATAGACAAGTTGGGCTGAAGGGCCTGTTTCCATGTTGTTAGACTCTGTAGAACTGTAGAACATTACTGCACAGAAACAGGCCTTTTGGCCCCTCTTGGCTGTGCTGACCCATTCTTCTGCTTAGTCCCACTGAGCTGCACCTGGACCCTATCCCCATAGACCATTATGGTTGACTCAGTGACTCCCGATTTCCCCGTGGGATGAAGCGGGTTGCGGGGGGGTTGGTGGGCTGTGTGTAGAGAGAGCGGGGGGAGTGCTCAGTGCTTTCTGAGGTGTTGTGAGGTGGGGTTTGCTTGGGGAGGAGGTTGATCTGAGGGAGGCCCTCAGGCCCGGGAAGGCCGTCGAGGGAAAGTGAGCCAGGAGCTGTGTGAGCAGCGGCTAAATTTAACACAGCAGCGAATTCCTGTGGACTTTCTGTGCGGTGAGGTCATCGTCGAGCGAAGTTAAAACTTGATTCCAGGGGAATTTGAGAAGTTGCTGAGGGAGCAGAAACAGGAGAGGGTGCAGGCCGTGTGGGGATGCTGAGAACAGGCCAGCAATTCAGACCTTCCTCAGCTTCCATTCCCAGCCCGCGGCCTCCCCGATCTGAGTGGATTAATTATTTCCTCCCAGGAGTTTTTAGAATCCCTGCACTGCAGCAGGAGGCCGTTCGACCCATCAATTCTGCACTGACCACAAACCCATCCTATCCCCATAACCCCACACAGTTCCCCTAGCTAATCCCCCTGACACTAAGGGGCAATTTAGCATGGCCAATCCACCCTAACCCGCACATCTTTGGACACTAAGGGACAATTTAGCATGGCCAATCCACCCTAACCCGCACATCTTTGGACACTAAGGGACAATTTAGCATGGCCAATCCATCTAACCTGCATATCTTTGGACACTAAGGGACAATTTAGCATGGCCAATCCATCTAACCTGCACATCTTTGGACACTAAGGGACAATTTAGCATGGCCAATCCATCTAACCTGCACATCTTTGGACACTAAGGGACAATTTAGCATGGCCAATCCACCCTAACCTGCACATCTTTGGACACTAAGGGACAATTTAGCATGGCCAATCCACCCTAACCTGCACATCTTTGGACACTAAGGGGCAATTTAGCATGGCCAATCCACCCTAACCTGCACATCTTTGGACACTAAGGGACAATTTACCCTGGCCAATCCACCTAACCCGCACATCTTTGGACACTAAGGGGCAATTTAGCATGGTCAATCCACCTCACCTGCACATCTTTGGACACAAAGGGGCAATTTAGCATAGCCAATCCACCTAACCTGCACATCTTTGGACACTCAGGGACAATTTAGCATGGCCAATCCACCTAACCTACACATCTTTGGACACAAAGGGGCAATTTAGCATAGCCAATCCACCTAACCTGCACATCTTTGGACACTCAGGGGCAATTTAGCATGGCCAATCCACCTAACCCGCACATCTTTGTGGGAGAAAACCGGAGCACCCGGAGGAAACCCACGCAGACATGGGAAGAATGTGCAGACTCCGCACAGACAGTAACCCCAGGCCAGGAGTCGAATCTGGGTTCCTGATGCGGTGAGGCAGCAGTGCTAACCCACTGTGCCACTTAGTGCGGTTCCTGTGCTCGCCCTGCCTGGGCTGAGCTTGGGAACTGTCCCATGTCACCAAAGGCCAGTTGGCCTTGCCTGTTCGTTTCAGCTCCCCCCCGCACCCCCCCCCCCCCAAACCCGTGTGGCGGAGCTGCCAAATTTAATCTCATTCACCTCCGACCCCTGACCTCCCATCGTCCCGGCGAGCCAGGAATGCTCTTCAAAACTTTCAAAAAGGAAGTGCTTTGGGACAGGACACCATGGCAGTGGGTTAGCACTGCTGTCTCACAGCGCCAGGGACCTGGGTTCGATTCCTGGCCTGGTCACTGTGTGGAGACTGCACGTTCTCCCTGTGTCTGCGTGGGTTTCCTCCGGGTGCTCCGGTTTCCTCCCACAGTCCAAAGATGTCTAAGTGAGGTGGATTGGCCATGCTAAATTGTCCATTAGTGTCCAAAGATATGTAGGTTAGGTGGATTGGCCGTGCTAAATTGTCCCTTAGTGTCAAGGTAATTTCTAGGGTAAATGCATGGGGTTATAGCGATAGGGCCTGAGTGGGATTGTGGTTGGTGTAGACTCGATGGGCTGAATGGCCTCTTTCTGCACTGTAGGGATTCTATGATCCGAGGAAGAGCCCTGGGCCAGACTGGATGGGCCAAATCACCTCCTCCTCCCAGCAATCTTTCTCTCACGGGAAATATATCTCCAATTTCCCCCCTTCTGAAAGTTCCTATTGAATCTGCTTCCACCGCCCTTTCAGGCAGAGCCTTCCAGATCACAACAACTCGCAAAAAAACCATTCTCCTCATCTCCCCCTCTGGTTCTTTCCCTGATTCTCTTCAATCTGTGTCCCCTCCACCTCTGGTTCCCCACCCTCCTGACACTGGGAAACACTTTCTCCTTATTCACTCTCCCCAAACCCTTCCTGATTCTGAACCCCTCGATTCAATCTCCCCCTGAACTTTCTCCGCTCCGAGGGGAGCGATCTCAGAGTCCTGAGTGAGAGAGTTGGTGGGGGGTGGATAGTTAAGGAAGGAATGGCTGTTCTGTTATCAAATGACATCCAACCACAAGCCAGGACTGACTCAATTTTCAGCACTGCGGCTAGATTTAGCTACAGGTCACCCTGTTTTGCTATTTAACCAGGGCCCAGAACTCACACCGTGAGCTGTCTAAATTTGGCTGTCTGTGTATGTGTGTGTGAGGCAGGGGATGGATTCCAGCAGCTGTCAGCTGCGCGGAATGTCCTATTCACACACTGCCTTTTCCACATACCATCTTCCCATCTACAATTTAAACACACACAGGTCAGCAAGGTTCCCCCACAGTGCGGTGCTCCCTCAGCACTGACCCTCCCGCAGTGCGGCGCTCCCTCGGCACCGACCCTCCCGCAGTGCGGTGCTCCCTCAGCACTGACCCTCCCGCAGTGCGGTGCTCCCTCAGCACCGACCCTTCCACAGTGCGGCACTCCCTCGGCACTGACCCTCCCACAGTGCGGCGCTCCCTCAGCACCGACCCTCCCGCAGTGCGGCGCTCCCTCGGCACCGACCCTCCCGCAGTGCGGCGCTCCCTCGGCACCGACCCTCCCGCAGTGCGGCGCTCCCTCGGCACCGACCCTCCCGCAGTGCGGCGCTCCCTCGGCACCGATCCTCCCGCAGTGCGGCGCTCCCTCGGCACCGACCCTCCCGCAGTGCGGCGCTCCCTCGGCACCGACCCTCCCACAGTGCGGCGCTCCCTCAGCACCGACCCTCCCGCAGTGCAGCACTCCCTCAGCACCGACCCTCCCGCAGTGCGGCGGTCCCTCAACCTAACCCTCTGACAGTGCAGGGCTCTGACTGTCTGGGGTGTGTGGGGTCCTTGATTATGCTGGCTGCTTTTCCCAGGGCAGAGTCAATGGGTGGGAGGCTGGTTTGTGTGATGGATTGGGCTACATTCACAACCTTTTGTAGTTCCTTGTGGTCTTGGGCAGAGCAGGAGCCCAGACCAAGTTGTGATACAACCAGAAAGAATGCTTTCTATGGGGCATCTGTAAAAGTTGGTGAGAGTCGTCGCGGACATGCCAAATTTCCTTAGTCTTCTGAGAAAGTAGAGGCGTTGGTGGGGCTTTCTTAACTATAGTGTCGGCATGGGGGTGACCAGGACAGGTTATTGGTGATCTGGACACCTAAAAACCTGAAGCTCTTGACCCTTTCTACTCCATCCCTGTTGATGTAGACAGGGGCATGTTCTCCTTTACACTTCCTGAAGTTGATGACAATCTCCTTTGTTTTGTTGACATTGAGGGAGAGATTATTATCACTGCACCAGTTCACCAGATTATCTCATTCCTGTTCTCTGTCTCATTGTTTGAGATCCGACCCACTGTGGTGGTGTTATCAACAAACTTGTAAATGGAATTGGAGGGGAATTTGGCCGCACAGAGCTTGTATCGTACTCTTCAAAACTGCAGTGAACTTTCCGAGCTAACCCAGCACGCCTTCTTTCTGAGAATGTGGTCACGTTGAAGCTGATGTGTTTTTTAATCCTTTCAGACTTTCACAGCCTGGTGTAACTCTCACTTGAGGAAGGCCGGGACCCAGATTGAGAATATCGAAGAGGATTTTCGCAATGGCCTCAAACTCATGCTGCTGCTCGAAGTTATTTCAGGTGGTCTTCCGTACCCGGACTCGGGGACCCCCAACCCCCCTCCCGCTCGTAGCCTCAGCCCCTCCCTCTGTCCCAGCCTGTTATACAGGAACAGGAGGAGGCCATTCAGCCCCTCCTCCCCAGCCTGTTCCACAGGAACAGGAGGAGGCCATTCAGCCCCTCCTCCCCCAGCCTGTTACACAGGAACAGGAGGAGGCCATTCAGCCCCTCCTCCCCAGCCTGTTACACAGGAACAGGAGGAGGCCATTCAGCCCCTCCTCCCCCAGCCTGTTACACAGGAACAGGAGGAGGCCATTCAGCCCCTCCTCCCCAGCCTGTTCCACAGGAACAGGAGGAGGCCATTCAGCCCCTCCTCCCCCAGCCTGTTACACAGGAACAGGAGGAGGCCATTCAGCCCCTCCTCCCCAGCCTGTTATACAGGAACAGGAGGAGGCCATTCAGCCCCTCCTCCCCAGCCTGTTACACAGGAACAGGAGGAGGCCATTCAGCCCCTCCTCCCCCAGCCTGTTACACAGGAACAGGAGGAGGCCATTCAGCCCCTCCTCCCCAGCCTGTTACACAGGAACAGGAGGAGGCCATTCAGCCCCTCCTCCCCAGCCTGTTCCACAGGAACAGGAGGAGGCCATTCAGCCCCTCCCTCTGTCCCAGCCTGTTCCACAGGAACAGGAGGAGGCCATTCAGCCCCTCCTCCCCAGCCTGTTATACAGGAACAGGAGGAGGCCATTCAGCCCCTCCCTCTGTCCCAGCCTGTTACACAGGAACAGGAGGAGGCCATTCAGCCCCTCCTCCCCAGCCTGTTATACAGGAACAGGAGGAGGCCATTCAGCCCCTCCTCCCCAGCCTGTTCCACAGGAACAGGAGGAGGCCATTCAGCCCCTCCTCCCCAGCCTGTTCCACAGGAACAGGAGGAGGCCATTCAGCCCAATTTTAAGGTGCAGACACCCCACCAGAGGAAATAGTCTCTCTCTGTTGACCCTATTGACTCCTTTAATCATCTTAAACCCCTCCTCAACTCGGTTCCCCCCTCGATCTTTCCCACAGAAGGGAGGGACACCAGCCTCGACTGAGTGACCTGTCCTCAGGATTTAACCCTTCCAGCCCTGGAACAGTTCCAGTGAATCAGTCCCTGAGGCCCCTGCGAGGAAAGGTGTGAGGGAGGGAGGGTGAGTGGGGAGGTCCAAGTGGAGTGACTGCCTGACTCTGGAGGGTCTGAAGGGGAGGGATTGAATGAGGGAGGGTCTGAGGGTGAGGATAGGAGTGAGGGAAGGACTGGGGGGGAGGGTGGAAGTGAAGGAGGGTCTGAGGGGGGAGTAAGAGAGGGTCTGAGGGGTGGAGTGAGGGAGGGTCTGACAGAGGAGTGAGGGGTAGAGTGAGGGAGGGTGCGACGGGGGAGTGAGGGAGGGTCTGATGGGGGAGTGAGGGAGGGTCTGACGGGGGAGTGAGGGAGGGTCTGGGGGGTGAGGGAGGGTCTGACGGGGGCGTGAGGGAGGGTCTGACGGGGGAGTGAGGGGTAGAGTGAGGGAGAGAGGGTGGGTCTGAGGGGGGAGTGAGGGAGTGTCTGAGGGGGGAGTGAGGGTGGGTCTGAGGGGGGAGTGAGGGAGTGTCTGAGGGGGGAGTGAGGGAGTGTCTGAAGGGGGAGTGAGGGTGGGTCTGAGGGGGGAGTGAGGGAGGGCCTGGGGGGAATGAGGGAGAGTCGGGGGGAGTGAGGGAGGTTCTGAGGGGGGAGTGAGGGAGGGTCTGAGGGGGGAGTGAGGGAGGGTCTGAGGGGGGAGTGAGGGAGGGTCTGGGGGGGAATGAGGGAGGGTCTGGGGGGGAGTGAGGGAGGTTCTGAGGGGGGAATGAGGGAGGGTCTGAGGGGGGAGTGAGGGAGGGTCTGCGGGGGGAGTGAGGGAGGTTCTGAGGGGGGAATGAGGGAGGTTCTGAGGGGGGAATGAGGGAGGTTCTGAGGGGGGAATGAGGGAGGGTCTGAGGGGGGAGTGAGGGAGGGTCTGCGGGGGGAGTGAGGGAATGAGTGTGGGGGTCCGAGCGGAGGGACTCACTCTCGGGGGTTTGTGTTCCAGGTGAACGGCTCCCCAAACCCGACAAGGGGAAGATGCGTTTCCACAAGATCGCCAACGTCAACAAGGCCCTGGACTATATTGCCAGCAAGGGGGTCAAACTGGTCTCCATCGGGGCAGAAGGTAGGGAGAGAGACCCTGCCCCACCCCCACCCCCACCCCCACCCCCACCACCATCACCATCCAGCAGCACTGACCCCCCACCCCGACTCCCACCCTACCCCCACCCCCACCCCGGCAGCACTGTCCCCCTTCCTCCACTGACTCCCAAACTACACACAACGTCCACTGGCAGTTGACTGTTCGACTGCTGGGGGCATCATTGTAAATTCCATTCCTCCCGGCAGCTGGGGGAGCTCCCCCAGCCCTACCCCCACCGACTCCGCCCCCCACCGACTCCGCCCCCCACCGACTCCGCCCCCCACCGACTCCGCCCCCACCGACTCCGCCCCCCACCGACTCCGCCCCCCACCGACTCCGCCCCCCACCGACTCCGCCCCCCACCGACTCCGCCCCCACCGACTCCGCCCCCCACCGACTCCGCCCCCTCACAGTGTCCCGCCTCCCTCTGTGCCCCAGCCCTGCCCCTCCTCGCTGACTCCATCCCCGCGTCCCCAGCCCCACCTGACTCTGCCGCTGCGTTCCTGCCCTCTCCCCTGGCTCCGCCCCCTGCCCCAACTCCGCCCTTTGCCCCCCCCCGGCTCCGCCACCCCGGCCTCTCAGTAACGTTGCCTCTTGCTGTGCAGAGATTGTTGACGGGAACCTGAAGATGACCCTGGGGATGATCTGGACCATAATCCTTCGCTTCGCCATCCAGGACATCTCTGTAGAAGGTGAGCCCTGATTGGCTGTAATCAATGGGGGGGGGAGCCCTGATTGGGCCTCATTAAGGGGAGCCATGATTGGGTGGAGTCAAAGTCTGTGCTGATTGGACGTAATCGGGGGCGTATTTTAATTATTTTGGGAGGTCAATGACATTAACATCGAAACAGGGAGCAGGAGGAGGCCATTCGGCCCTTCGAGCCTGCTCTCCCATCCATTTTAATCATGGTTGATCATCCAATTCAATATCCTGATCCCACCCCCCCTCCCCGCCCTTTCCCCCCATATCCCTCGATCCCTTTAGCCCCAAGAGTGATATCTAATTCCTTCCTGAAATCACACAACGTTTTGGCCTCAACTACTTTCTGTGGGAGTGAATCCCACCGCTCTCTGGGTGAAGAAATTTCTCCTCACCTCAGTTCTAAAAGGTTTACCCCGAATCCTCAAACCATTACCCCCCTAATTCTGGACTCCCCCCACCACGGGGAACATTCTTTCTGAATCTACCTTGTCTAACCCTGTTAGAATTTTATAAGTTTCTATCAGATAGAGTCATAGAGTCCTCAAGGTTTACAGCAGGGAAACAGGCCCTTCGGCCCAACTTGTCCATGCCGCCCCCTTTTTTAACCCCTAAGCTAGTCCCAATTGCCTGCATTTAACCCTAACCATTGTACCCATGTAACTGTGTAAACGCTTTTTAAAAGACAAAATTGTACCCGCCTCTACTACTACCTCTGGCAGCTCGTTCCAGACACTCACCACCCTCTGTGTGAAAAAATTGCCCCTCTGGACCCTTTTGTATCTCTCCCCTCTCACCTTAAACCTATGCCCTCTAGTTTTAGACTCCCCTACCTTTGGGAAAAGATATTGACTATCTAGCTGATCTGTGCCCCTCATTATCTTATAGACCTCTATAAGATCACTCATCAGCCTCCTACGCTCCAGAGAAAAAAGTCCCAGTCTATCCAGCCTCTCCTTATAACTCAATCCATCAAGTCCCGGTAGCATCCTAGTAAATCTTTTCTGCACTCTTTCTAGTTTAATAATATCCTTTCTATAATAGGGTGACCAGAACTGTACACAGTATTCCAAGTGTGGCCTTACCAATGTCTTGTACAACTTCAACAAGACGTCCCAGCTCCTGTATTCAATGAAATCCCCTCTCACTTTTCTGAGCTCCAGTGAATACAATCCTATTGGATGTTTAGGATGGTCTATCTCAGCACCAGGCCTCACGTCACCACAGCCCAGGAGGGGGAACGATATTGAGAAAGTCCCCTCCATCCATATATATAAACATTGCAGCTGTATAAGGTGCTGGTGAGGCCACACCTGGAATACTGTGTACAGTTTTGGTCTCCTTACTTGAGAAAGGATATACTGGCACTGGAGGGGGTGCAGAGATTCATTGGGTTGATTCCGGAGTTGAGAGGGTTGGATTATGAGGAGAGACTGAGTAGACTGGGGCTATACTCATTGGAATTCAGAAGAATGAGGGGAGATCTTATAGAAACATATAAGATTATGAAGGGAATCGATAAGATAGAAGCAGGGAAGTTGTTTCCACTGGTGGGTGAAACTAGAACTAGGGGGCATGGCCTCAAAATAAGGGGGAGCAGATTTAGGACTGAGTTGAGGAGGAACTTCTTCACCCAAAGGGTTGCGAATCTGTGGAATTCCCTGCCCAGTTGAGGCTCCCTCATTGAATGTTTTTAAGGCAAGGATAGATAGATTTTTGAACAGTAAAGGAATTAAGGGTTATGGTGAGCGGGCGGGTAAGTGGAGCTGGGTCCATGAAAAGATCAGCCATGATCTTATTGAATGGCGGAGCAGGATCGAGGGGACAGATGGTCGATTCCTGCTCCTAGTGAGGCACGGTGGGTTAGCGCTGCTGCCTCACAGCGCCAGGGACCCGGGTTCGATTCCCAGCTCGGGTCACTGTCTGTGTGAAGTTTGCACGTTCTCCCCGTGTCTGCGTGGGTTTCCTCTGGGTGCTCCGGTTTCCTCCCACAGTCTGAAAGACGTGCTGGTTAGGCGCTAAATTCTCCCTCGGTGTAACCCGAACAGGTGCCGGAGTGTGGCGACTGAGGGATTTTCACAGTACCTTCGTTGCGGTGTTAATGTAAGCCTTAGTTGTGAAACTAATAAATAAACTTTAAACTTTATTTTTAGTTCTTATGTTCTCGTGACTTGGGTGAAAATGTGGATGGGTGGATTTGCAGACAGTACAAAGATTGGTGGAATTATGGAGAGTCTAGAGGGTTGCCAGAGGAGACAGCGGGATATAGATCGATTGCAGATATGGACGGAGAAAGGGCAGGTGGAGTTTAATCCGGGCAAGTGGTGGACTTTGGGAAATCGAATGTTAAGGTTAATCATAGAAACCCTACAGTGCAGAAAGAGGCCATTCGGCCCATCGAGTCTGCACCGACCACAATCCCACCCAGGCTCTACCCCCATATCCCTACGTATTTACCCACTAATCCCTCTAACCTGCACATCTTTGGACACTAAGGGGCAATTTAGCATGGCCAATCCACCTAACCTACACATCTTTGGACTGTGGGAAGAAACTGGAGCACCCGGAGGAAACCCTCGCAGACATGGGGAGAATGTGCAGAGTCCACACAGACAGTGACCCGAGCCGGGAATCGAACCCGGGTCCCTGTGAAGCAGCAGTGCTAACCCACTGTGCTACCGTGCCACCCCATTCATGGTGGGACCCTGAACAGCACTGATGTACAGAGGGATCTCGGGGTTCGAATCCATAACTCCCTGAAAGGGGTCACACAATTAGACAGGGTGGTGAAGAAAGCGTATGGAACCTCTGCCTTTACTGGTCAGGGCATTGAGTACGAGAGTCAGGATGCCACGTTGCAGTTTAATAAAACTTTGGTTCGGCCGCACTTATAGAGAATTGCGTTCAATTCTGGTCGCCATGTTACAGGAAGGATGTGGAGGCTTTGGAGAGGGTACAGAAGAGGTTTACCAGGATGCTGCCTGGATTAGAGGGTGTGAGCTATAAGGAGAGACTGGAGAAACTAGGGTTGTTTACTCTGGAGCGGCTGAGGCTGAGGGGAGAGCGGATAGAAGTCTGTAACATGATGAGAGGCAGAGATAGAGTGGAACACTTTTTCCCAGAGTAGAAATGTCCAAGGGTTTAAGGGGGAAAGTTCAAAGGAGATGTGAGGGGTCAGTTTTTTTTACACAGAGAGTGGTAGGTGTCTGGAACGCACTGCCAGGGGTGCAGGCAGATACGATTGGGGTGAGGGAGATGTGGGAGAGGATGGGATTGAGAAAGATTGGGAGAGATCAAGGGAAACGGGGATTGAGGGAAAGGGGAAGGGGGGTAGGGATGGGGGATTGAGCGGGGTAGGGAGAGAGTGGGGAGCGAGGGAGGTGGAGGGATTGAGAGTGATGGGGAGAGAGTGGAGGTTGATGGAGGGGGAGGGTGGAAGGGATGGAGGGAGACAGGGATTGAGGGAGGGGGAGAGAGTGGGGATGGAGGGGGACAGGGATTAAGGGAGGAGGAGAAGGTAGGGATGGAGGGAGAAAGGGATTGAGAGAGGGGGAGAAGGTAGGGATGGAGGGGGATGGGGATTGAGGGAGGGGGAGAAGGTAGGGATGGAGGGAGAAAAGGATTGAGAGAGGGGGAGAAGGTAGGGATGGAGGGGGACGGGGATTGAGGGAGGGGGAGAAGATAGGGATGGAGGGGGATAGGAATTGAGGGAGGGGGAGAAGGTAGGGATGGAGGGAGAAAAGGATTGAGAGAGGGGGAGAAGGTAGGGATGGAGGGGGACGGGGATTGAGGGAGGGGGAGAAGGTAGGGATGGAGGGAGAAAAGGATTGAGAGAGGGGGAGAAGGTAGGGATGGAGGGGGATAGGAATTGAGGGAGGGGGAGAAGGTAGGGATGGAGGGAGAAAAGGATTGAGAGAGGGGGAGAAGGTGGGGATGGAGGGAGATGGGGATTGAAGGAGGGGGGAGGGTAGGGATGGGGATTGAGGGAGGGGGAGAAGGTAAGGATGGAGGGAGACGGGGATTGAGGGAGGGGGAGAAGGTAGGGATGGAGGGAGACGGGGATTGAAGGAGGGGGAGGGTAGGGATGGGGATTGAGGGAGGGGGAGGGTAGGGATGGGGATTGAGGGAGGGGGAGGGTAGGGATGGGGATTGAGGGAGGGGGAGGGTAGGGATGGGGATTGAGGGAGGGGGAGGGTAGGGATGGGGATTGAGGGAGGGGAGGGTAGGGATGGATTGAGGGAGGGGAGGGTAGGGATGGCGATTGAGGGAGGGGGAGGGTAGGGATGGGGATTGAGGGAGGGGGAGGGTAGGGATGGGGATTGAGGGAGGGGAGGGTAGGGATGGGGATTGAGGGAGGGGGAGGGTAGGGATGGGTATTGAGGGAGGGGAGGGTAGGGATAGGGATGGAGCTTTTAGATATGCCGAGAATAAAGAGATGGGGAGCAAGGGCAGGGATTAGTTTAATTTGGACGTAAATAACAGCACAGCATGATGGGCTGAAGGGCCTGTTCCTGGGCTGGACGGTTCCACGTTCTGTAAAGGGGGAGCTGGGAGGCTGAGGCCTACACACTCAGGCTGTGCGGGGCGATGCGGTCCTCCTGGTAAACCCCCCCCCTCTCTCTGTCCTGTCTTTCAGAAACCTCGGCCAAGGAGGGGCTTCTCCTGTGGTGTCAGCGGAAGACGGCTCCCTACCGCAACGTCAACGTTCAAAACTTCCACATCAGGTGAGGGGCCCGGCCCCCGGGACTCTGGGAAAGACCCCCCCCTTCCCCCACCCCCTCCCCTGGAGACAGCAACCGCACACACACCCACCCACACACACCCACCCCCAGGGGAGCGGAGAGAGGGGGGGCCTTGGGAGTGGAGCAGGAGGGTGAGATTGGTGGTGGGGGGGGGGGGGGGCGGTGGGAGAGAGTGGGGAGCGAGGCAGACAGAGGGATGGAGATGGGAAGAGAGTGGGGAGAGAGGGTGGAGCGAGGGAGATGGAGGGAGACAGGCAAGAGTGGGGAGTGAGGGAGACAGAGAGATTGAGGGAGGTGAGGTGAGAGTGGGGATGGAGAGATTTAGGGACATGGGGAGAGAGTAGGGAGCGAAGGAGACACATTGAGGGGGATGGGGAGAGATTGGGGAGTGAGGGAGACAGAGGGATTGAGGGATGGGGGTGGGCAGGGATGGGATTGAGGGAGGGGGGAGGGTAAGGATGGGGGTTGAGGGAGGGGGTGAGTAGGGATGGGGACTGAGGGAGGGGGAGGGTAGGGATGGGGACTGAGGGAGGGGGAGGGTAGGGATGGGGACTGAGGGAGGGGGAGGGTAGGGATGGGGACTGAGGGAGGGGGAGGGTAGGGATGGGTATTGAGGGAGGGGGAGGGTAGGGATTGAGGGAGGGGGGAGGGTAGGGATGGGGATTGAGGGTAGGGATTGAGGGAGCGGGGTGGGTAGGGATGGGTATTGAGGGAGGGGGAGGGTAGGGATTGAGGGAGGGGGAGGGTAGGGATTGAGGGAGGGGGAGGGTAGGGATGGGGATTGAAGGAGGGGGAGGGTAGGGATGGGGATTGAGGGAGGGGGAGGGTAGGGATGGGGATTGAGGGAGGGGAAGGGTAGGGATGGGGATTGAGGGAGGGGAAGGGTAGGGATGGGGATTGAGGGAGGGGGAGGGTAGGGATGGGGACTGAGCGAGGGGGAGGGTAGGGATGGGGATTGAGGGAGGGGGGAGAGGGTGGGGATTGAGGGAGGGGGGAGAGGGTGGGGATTGAGGGAGGGGGGAGAGGGTGGGTCAGTGCATTCTGGAATCTCTGCCTCTGGTCGGGGCGACTCTGGGGAAATCCTGGCTCCAGTTTTGGGACTTTCTGCTTTTCTCTCTCTAACTTTCTGTCTGTTCTTTCTTCCTGTCTGTCCCTCTCGTTCTGCGTCTCCGTGAAGCTGGAAAGATGGCCTCGCGCTGTGCGCCCTGATCCACAGACACAGACCCGACCTCATCGATTACTCAAAACTCAGAAAGGTCTTTCCAATCTACCTAACCTCTCTTACCCTGTCTGCTCAACTCAACTCAACTCAACTCAACTCAACTCAACTCAACCCCCTCTCTGCAAAACACAACACCGAAATATCACTGTGTCTGGTCAAAGAGTGGGACAGAGGGAGAGAGATGGAGGGGGGAGAGAGAGAGAGATGGAGGGGGGAGGGAGAGAGATGGAGGGAGAGGGAAAGATGGAGAGGAAGCGAGAGAGAGATGGGGACAAAGAGAGAGGGTGCAAGATGAATATATATATATATAGAGGGAGATGGATACAGGGAGGAAGAGATACAGAGAAGGAGGGAGAGATGAGATGGATAGAGGGAGAGAGGGCTCTTCCCCTCACCCCCCACCTCCTTCTGTCTGACCCTTGACCTGTCCAAGGTCAGAAAAGGTGCACTCTGGGACATACTACCCAGGGGAGACAGGGAGATACTCCCCGGGGGTGGGGGGAGAGAGGGAGATACTCCCCGGGGGGTGGGGGGAGACAGGGAGATACTCCCCGGGGGGGTGGGGGGGGACGGGGAGATACTCCCCGGGGGGGTGGGGGGGAGACGGGGAGATACTCCCCGGGGGGGTGGGGGGGAGACGGGGAGATACTCCCCGGGGGGGTGGGGGGGAGACGGGGAGATACTCCCCGGGGGGGTGGGGGGGAGACGGGGAGATACTCCCCGGGGGGGTGGGGGGGAGACGGGGAGATACTCCCCGGGGGGGTGGGGGGGAGACGGGGAGATACTCCCCGGGGGGGTGGGGGGGAGACGGGGAGATACTCCCCGGGGGGGTGGGGGGGAGACGGGGAGATACTCCCCGGGGGGGTGGGGGGGAGACGGGGAGATACTCCCCGGGGGGGTGGGGGGAGACGGGGAGATACTCCCCGGGGGGGTGGGGGGAGACGGGGAGATACTCCCCGGGGGGGTGGGGGGAGACGGGGAGATACTCCCCGGGGGGGTGGGGGGAGACGGGGAGATACTCCCCGGGGGGGTGCAGGGGAGCAGTGTGGGGGGCTCTCTGGGAGGTGTGTTCCGGCTGAGTTACGAGGTTCCCTGATTGGCTCTCTCTCTCTCTCCGTTTACAGGATGATCCCATTGGAAATTTGAACCAAGCCTTTGAGGTTGCGGAAAAATATCTGGATATTCCCAAGATGTTGGATGCTGAAGGTAAAGGAACTCTCCACAAACCCCTGTCCCCCGCTCCCCCTGCACCCACCCCCACTCCCCCTGCACCCACCCCCACTCCCCCTGCACCCACCCTCAGCTCCCTCTCTCTGTCTCCCTCTCTTCCTCCTCCTCAGTGCTGTGTGTTGTTTAGGGGTTACCCCGGGGTGGCAGTGATGGGTATTGATGTGGTGGGTGACAGTATTGTTTCAGTGCTCACTGCCTTCGCTCTGTGCTTTTCTCCACAGACATTGTGAACACCCCGAAACCTGATGAGAAAGCCATCATGACCTACGTGTCCTGTTTTTACCATGCCTTCGCTGGAGCAGAGCAGGTAGGGCCCCTCGGCACCGACCCTCCCACAGTGCGGCGCTCCCTCAGCACTGACCCTCCCACAGTGCGGCGCTCCCTCAGCACCGACCCTCCCACAGTGCGGCACTCCCTCGGCACCGACCCTCCCACAGTGCGGCACTCCCTCAGCACCGACCCTCCCACAGTGCGGCGCTCCCTCAGCACCGACCCTCCCACAGTGCGGCGCTCCCTCAGCACTGACCCTCCCACAGTGCGGCGCTCCCTCAGCACCGACCCTCCCACAGTGCGGCACTCCCTCGGCACCGACCCTCCCACAGTGCGGCGCTCCCTCAGCACCGACCCTCCCACAGTGCGGCGCTCCCTCAGCACTGACCCTCCCACAGTGCGGCGCTCCCTCAGCACCGACCCTCCCACAGTGCGGCGCTCCCTCAGCACCGACCCTCCCACAGTGCGGCGCTCCCTCGGCACCGACCCTCCCACAGTGCGGCGCTCCCTCAGCACCGACCCTCCCACAGTGCAGCGCTCCCTCGGCACCGACCCTCCCACAGTGCGGCGCTCCCTCAGCACCGACCCTCCCACAGTGCGGCGCTCCCTCAGCACCGACCCTCCCACAGTGCAGCGCTCCCTCGGCACCGACCCTCCCACAGTGCGGCGCTCCCTCAGCACTGACCTTCGCAGAGCATGGCGCTCTTTCTGCAGATGGAAGTTGTTCAGGACCACGGGAAATGGGGTGATGGTGGGGATGGAGGGAGATGGGGAGAAGAGGATACGGGTGGAGGGGGACTGGGTTGGGGTTAGTGATCGAAGGGAATGTGGAGAGTTGAGTAGATTTTTCAGTTAAGGGCCTGCGGGGGTGGATTTGAGGCCTAGTCAAGGCTCCAATCCTGGCTGTTGATTGGTTTGACCCCGCAGGTTGAGTTCAATGCCAGTGGGCGGTGGATTTGAGGCCTAGTCTAGGCTCTAATCCAGGCTATTGATTTATTTGTCGCTGCAGGTTAAGCTAAAGGCCAGGGTGGGGGGATTTGAGGCCTAATCTAGTCTCTAATCCCAGTTGTTGATTTGTTCAGCCCTGCAGGTTGAGCTGGGGGTCAGCGGGGGAGGGATTTGAGGCCTAGTCTAGGCCCTAATCCTTTCTGTCGATTTGTTCAGCCCTGCAGGTTGAGCTGGGGGTCAGCAGGGTGGGGGAAGGTGGATTTGAGGCCTAGTCTAGGCCCTAATCCTTTCTGTTGATTTGTTTGGCCCTGCAGGTTGAGTTAAAGGCCAGCGGGGGGAATATTTGAGGCCTAGTTGAGTCCCTAATCCTGGCTGTTGATTGTTCTGTCCCTCCAGGCTGAGACTGCTGCCAACAGGATCTGTAAGGTTCTTGCTGTGAAC
>NW_027650489.1:0-75757 GCF_965287045.1 Carcharhinus amblyrhynchos | reverse complement strand
GCGGAGCGAGCTCTCGGGCCACACCCCCGCCCCGGCCTGGGGCCCGACCTCCGACCTCCGGCCCCCCGCGGAACACGGAGAGCGAGGGACCCGGACCCCGGCCCCCGCCGGGCTGGGCCCCGACCCCTGGCACGGAGGGGGGGCCCCCCCGCTCGACTTCACCCCTTCCGGAGGAGGGAGGGACGGACAGGAGGGCGACGGAGGGCCCCCCTCTGGCCCCCGAGCGAGCAGCACCCACCAAACAGGGAGCCTTCAACCAGGCGGTGGAACAGACAGGTAACTGGCAGAAGTGCGCCCTCTTGTGTGCACTCCACGCCCTCATACCCAGGTACTAAACTGCCCACCTCTACTCCTCCTCTCTCTTTCTCTCTCTCACCATCCCTCCCCCTTTACCTCGCTCCCTTCTGCGATCTCTAACTCCTGTTCAAGACGTGGGAACCAGCACACACTTAACCTGTCCCTTCATACAAAATCGGAGAGAGCTAGCTGACCTCTGCACTGTTGTGGCCAAACTTCTATGAAGTGTTCCAGATCCCTTAATAATTTCAGTGAAACTTTATTAAAAGTATTTTCCAAACACGGGTGCTGCTGTGTCTTTGTTCTTGAAGTGGCTAAACTAATCGACTAACCCACCCTCGCTCCGCCTCTCCTCCTTCCCCACACCCCCACCAGTCTCGTGTCGCCGGGAACCTTTTGTGCGTTTGGTGACGGTTTCGCTTGCTGGAGGTTTGTACGAGCGTCGCAGGATCCGGTGCCCCTCTGCCAAGCTTGGAGGAAGGGCGGGGACACCTCAGAGGATGCGGCGCTCCCTCATCCCCGACCCGCCCGCAGTGCGGCGCTCCCTCATCCCCGACCTGCCCGCAGTGCGGCGCTCCCTCGGCACTGACCCCCCCCCATAGTGCGGCGCTCCCTCGGCACTGACCCCCCCCCCACAGTGCGGCGCTCCCTCGGTACTGACCCTCCCACAGTGCGGCGCTCCCCCAGCACCGACCCTCCCGCAGTGCGGCGCTCCCTCGGCACCGACCCTCCCACAGTGCGGAGCTCCCTCGGCACCGACCCTCCCACAGTGCGGCGCTCCCTCGGCACCGACCCTCCCACAGTGCGGCGCTCCCTCGGCACCGACCCTCCCACAGTGCGGCGCTCCCTCGGCACCGACCCTCCCACAGTGCGGCGCTCCCTCGGCACCGACCCTCCCACAGTGCGGCGCTCCCTCGGTACTGACCCTCCCGCAGTGCGGCGCTCCCCCAGCACCGACCCTCCCGCAGTGCGGCGCTCCCTCAGCACCGACCCTCCCACAGTGCGGCGCTCCCCCAGCACCGACCCTCCCACAGTGCGGCGCTCCCTCGGTACTGACCCTCCCACAGTGCGGCGCTCCCCCAGCACCGACCCTCCCACAGTGCAGCGCTCCCTCGGCACCGACCCTCCCACAGTGCGGCGCTCCCTCGGCACTGACCCTCCCGCAGTGCGGCGCTCCCTCAGCACCGACCCTCCCACAGTGCGGCGCTCCCTCAGCACCGACCCTCCCACAGTGCGGCGCTCCCTCGGCACCGACCCTCCCCACAGTGCGGGGCTCCCTCGGCACCGACCCTCCCACAGTGCGACGCTCCCTCGGCACCGACCCTCCCACAGTGCGACGCTCCCTCGGCACCGACCCTCCCACAGTGCAGCGCTCCCTCGGCATCGACCCTCCCACAGTGCGGCGCTCCCTCAGCACCGACCTTATTGCGAATCCCAATGAAGTTCCAAGTTTAATAAGTGTCACAAATCGGCTTACATTAACACCACAATGAAGTTAATGTGGGATTAGTTTGATGTTGATGTGTCTGAAATGAAGATTAGAGATAATCAAAAGGTTTGCAACAAGTTCTGAAATATTCCAGGTTGGGGGAGGCTGGGGGTTGGGGGGGGGTGGGGTTAGCCAGAGGGGTGTCGGATTGTAGGGAAGGGGGGGAGGAGATGGGGAGAATTTGAGTTTGAAAGAAGCCCAGTTGTTGTAAAGTTAAACTTTATTTCTTAGTCACAATTAAGCCTGTCGTTAACACTGCAATGAAGTTACTGTGAAATTCCCCTTTCTGCAAGGATTAGGGTGCAGACTTTCTAATGTGGGAGGTGGATTGGAGTAATGGGGGGGGGATATTTTGTCCGGATATGGATATGAGGAGGGGGCGAACGGGCCACAGCTTTCCAAGGGCTATCACGGATGTGACGGGCAGAAGAGGCTTCTGCTTCCCAGGTCTCCGTCTCCTGTTTGTGGGATCGTGCTGTGCACATCTTGGGTTGGGGCCATCTTTGCGGCACTTCAGCCGGGAGGGCAGAGAGACGAGGTCTGGGGCGGGAGGGGGCAACACACATTGGATAGGTCTTTTGGAGGGCCAGTATGGGTTAGATGGGCTGAATGGCCTCCTCCTCCTGATGCGTCCTCCCCGTTCCGCTCGCCCCGTCTCCGGTTCCTGTGGAGAGTTACTCTGATCAGAGGCAGGAATAGGGGGTGTGTGAGGGCGAGACCACTCGGCCCCTCCAAGCAATCCTACCATTCAATAAGGTCAAAGCTGATTGGACTGCGACCTCATCGCTACATTCTCATCCGTAGAATCCCTACGCTACAGAGAGGCCCTTTGGCCCATCGAGTCTGCACTGCCCCATCCTATCCCCTTATCCTACATATTTAGCATGGCCAATCCACCCTAACCTACACGTCTTTGGACACTAAGGGACAATTTAGCATAGCCAATCCACCCTAACCTGCACATCTTGGACACTAAGGGACAATTTAGCATGGCCAATCCACCCTAACCTGCACATCTTTGGACACTAAGGGACAATTTAGCATGGCCAATCCACCCTAACCTGCACATCTTTGGACACTAAGGGACAATTTAGCATGGCCAATCCACCTAACCTGCACATCTTTGGACACTAAGAGACAATTTAGCATGGCCAATCCACCCTAACCTACACATCTTTGGACACTAAGGGGCAATTTAGCATGGCCAATCCACCCTAACCTGCACATCTTTGGACACTAAGAGACAATTTAGCATGGCCAATCCACCCTAACCTGCACATCTTTGGACACTAAGAGACAATTTAGCATGGCCAATCCACCCTAACCTACACATCTTTGGACTGTGGGAGGAAACCGGAGCACCCGGTGGAAACCCACGCAGACACGGGGAGAATGTGCAGACTCTACACAAACAGTGACCCGAGCTGGGAATCGAACCCGGGTCCCTGGCGCTGTGAGGTGAGCTGCCCCATCTTTTAGATTCCTTCAGAAGTAGCAGGCAGAGTTTCTGGTTCCCCCCATTCTCAGGACTTGGAATTTACCATCTCTCGTTCTGATAACCACACACCCCGCCCCCACCCCCTCCCCCCCCCCGAGCGTCGGCCCAAGAGTGACCTTAATTCCAGGGATCTGCCTCGGTAACTGATGACTCAAGAGGTGGGTTCAAAGGTATAGATGGATGGTTGGAGAGAGAGAGAGAGAGGTGGAGTGGTTTAGGGAAGGAATTCCAGAGCTTAGGGACGCCCCCCTCCCCCCCCCCCCCCCATGCAGCTGAAGGCACGGCCCCCAATGGCGGAGCGATGGGAATTGGGGGATGCTCGAGAGGCCGGAATTGGAGGATTCGAAAGGTCGAAGGTCAGCAGGCTGCTTTGGCGATGGACAGGCCAGGAGGTCAGGCAATGCGGAGAATGGGGGCTGCCTTTGCCCAGCTGGCCACATTCGGTGGTCCGGTCCACACGTGACACGCACCCCAACTCGAAGCTCAAACATTACAGCTGACCGAGGAAATATCAGCGCTGGACAATGGGATCTCCCTGTGCAAGGGAACAGATACAATATTTAAAAATATAATGCATACACCCACTGTGTGACGCTCACTGTGTAACTCTCACACTCGCTGTGTAAAACACACAATCACACCCACTGTGTGTCACCCACTGTGTAACTCTCACACTCACGGTGTCTCACTCGCCATGTGACACACACTCACTGTGTAACACACGCAAACTCACCGCGTAACGTGCACGCTCACCACATAACACGCTCACCACATAACGCTCACGCACGCTCTCCATTTAACACACACGCGGATGCTCACCGCGTAACACGCACATGCGCGCTCACCATGTCACGCGCGCGCTCTCACTGTAACACTCAGCGTGTAACACAAACTCAGTGTGTAATACTCACTCCGTGTAACACACTCAGCGTGTAACATACACATGCACACACTGTGTAACACGCACACACGCTCACTGTTTAACACACACTCAAACACAGTGTAGGACGCACACACTCAGTGTAACACACGTGCGCACAGTGTAATGCGCGCACTGTAACGTACACACACACTGTAACACACACAGGCACGCACAGTGTAACGCGCGCACAGTGCAACACACTCACGCGCACGCACTGTGTAACACACACACCCACTGTGTAACACACACACCGTGTAACACACACACACACACTCACTATGTAACACACCCTCACACACCGTGTAACACACACACACACACTCATTGTAACACATGCTCACACTCACTGTGTCACACTCTCGCTCACATTATCCTGACAATCTCAATCTCATTTTCCAGACACTTGTTTCCCAAATCCCGTGTGCAAACGGTGGAACGTGTGTGGAGGAGGAAAGCATCTTCTCCTGTGTGTGCCTTCCCACGTACACGGGCAGTCTGTGCCACCTGGGTGAGTGTCTGTAAGAGCGCGGGTGAACCATCAGATCCAGAGATAATATTTACACCAAACACCTCAACTCTGTGCCCCTCAGACTCTCTGTCCTCATTCCCAGTTTCTGTACAGAGATATCGACTCAATCTGAACTCCCAATGTCAGTGCCGAGGGAGCGCCGCACTGTGGGAGGGTCGGTGCCGAGGGAGCGCCGCACTGTGGGAGGGTCGGTGCCGAGGGAGCGCCGCACCGTGGAGGGTCGGTGCCGAGGGAGCGCCGCACCGTGGAGGGTCGGTGCCGAGGGAGCGCCGCACCGTGGGAGGGTCGGTGCCGAGGGAGCGCCGCACTGTGGGGAGGGTGGGTGCCGAGGGAGCGCCGCACTGTGGGAGGGTCGGTGCCGAGGGAGCGCCGCACTGTGGGAGGGTCGGTGCCGAGGGAGCGCCGCACTGTGGGATTAACAGACTGTTGTCTCTCTCTCTCTCGGTGTAGATGAGGTGACCTGTGAGGCAGGATGGTTGAAGTTTCTGGGCAGTTGCTACAAGCACCATCGGGGGCGCCGTACGTGGGAGTCGGCTGAGGAGCAGTGCCGGTCCGAGGGGGACATCTGACCAGTATCATGAGTCCCGAGGAACAGAAATTTATTAACGGTACACCCCGGTATCGACCTGTGTCTCCCAACCCAGCGTCTGCACCCCCCCGCACCCTCGCTCTGCACCCCGCACCCTCGCTCTGCACCCCGCACCCTTGCTCTGCACCCCCCCGCACCCTCGCTCTGCACCCCCCCCCCCGCACCCTCCCTCTGGAACCCCCCCCACACCCTCCTCTGCACCCCCCGCACCTTCGCTCTGCACCCCCCGCACCCTCCCTCTGCACCCCTCCGCACCCTCCCTCTGCACCCCCCCGCACCCTCCCTCTGCACCCCCCCGCACCCTCCCTCTGCACCCCGCACCCTCCCTCTGAAGCCCCACACCCTCCCTCTGAAGCCCCCCCCTCACTCAGAGGGGCCTTTACAATCCCAGCCAAACACTCGTTATCTCACAAGTGGCACCAACACTCTTTGCAGCCAATGACCATCCCTCTGCAGTGTGGCCACTGCTGAAATGTCAGCAATTGATACAAAGCAAGATCCATGACACTAAGGGACAATTTAGCATGGCCAATCCCCCTCACCCACACATCCTTGGACACTAAGGGGACAATTTAGCATGGCCAATCCACCCTAACCTACACATCTTTGGACACTAAGGTGGGGACTGGCTCGGGTGGGGTTATGGGAATAAGGCCTGGGTGGGATTGTGGTTGGTATGGATCTAGTGGGCCGAATGGCCTCCTTATGCACTGCTGGGAATCTACGATTCTCCACGTGACTCCAGAGCCACAGCCATTTGTTTGGCTCTCAAATGCCCCTCCAAGGGGCAACAAGGGATGGGCAATGAATGGTGGGTCAGCCAGCGACACCCATGTCCCAGGGATGGATAAAGAAAAAAGCCATTCACAAGCAACATGAGATGGATACATCTCTTCAAGGGATAGTCTCATTTCCCAAGGCTAACCCCCTCTTCCATCTCTCTCTGAATTCACAGAGCGTTTTAAGGAATATCAGTGGATTGGATTAAATGATAAAATAATCGAGAATGATTTCCAGTGGTCCGATGGAAACCAATTGGTGAGTTTTCATTGGGATCAGCCAATGAATGACTGGTGATCTGGTGGGATGGGGGTACGCGGGCAAGGGGGACATGAGAGAGACTGACCCCACCAGGACTCAACCTGGGATGACCCTCCCGCAGTGCGGAGCTCCCTCAGCACCGACCCTCCCACAGTGCGGCGCTCCCTCGGCACTGACCCTCCCACAGTGCGGCGCTGCCTCAGCACCGACCCTCCCACAGTGCGGCGCTCCCTCGGCACCGACCCTCCCACAGTGCGGCGCTCCCTCAGCACCTACCCTCCCACAGTGCGGCGCTCCCCTCCGCACCGACCCTCCCACAGTGCGGCGCTCCCTCGGCACCGACCCTCCCACAGTGCGGCGCTCCCTCAGCACCGACCCTCCCACAGTGCGGCGCTCCCTCCGCACCGACCCTCCCACAGTGCGGCGCTCCCTCGGCACTGACCCTCCCACAGTGCGGCGCTGCCTCGGCACCGACCCTCCCACAGTGCGGCGCTCCCTCGGCACCGACCCTCCCACAGTGCGGCGCTCCCTCGGCCACCGACCCTCCCCACAGTGCGGCGCTCCCTCGGCACCGACCCTCCCACAGTGCGGCGCTCCCTCGGCACCGACCCTCCCACAGTGCGGCGCTCCCTCGGCACCGACCCTCCCACAGTGCGGCGCTCCCTCGGCACCGACCCTCCCACAGTGCGGCGCTCCCTCAGCACCGACCCTCCCCACAGTGCGGCGCTCCCTCGGCACCGACCCTCCCACAGTGCGGCGCTCCCTCGGCACCCGACCCTCCCACAGTGCGGCGCTCCCTCGGCACCGACCCTCCCACAGTGCGGCGCTCCCTCGGCACCGACCCTCCCACAGTGCGGCGCTCCCTCGGCACCGACCCTCCCACAGTGCGGCGCTCCCTCGGCACCGACCCTCCCACAGTGCGGCGCTCCCTCGGCACCGACCCTCCCACAGTGCGGCGCTCCCTTGGCACCGACCCTCTGAACATTTGTATTAAGTTGTTGTCAATGTTTGGAAGGAGCTATACACAGCAGGATAGATGGAACCGGACTGGGGGCTATTTTCCCCAGAAAGCTGAGGGGGGAAGTTAACCTGCTTTAAAAATTCAATTCCTGTGTAACAATCTTGAGAGAGAGGGGCTGAATGGTCTCCTCCTCTTCCTGTGGAACAGGCTCTAGGGGGGGTTAAATGTCCCGTCTCCTGTTCCTATGTGACAGGCTCGAGAGGGGCCGAATGGCCTTCTTTTTTGTTGCTGGTCATTCCTCTCGCTAACAGTCTGTTATTCCCCCCCCCCCCCCGGTTCTCGTCGCCGTCCCGATGGTCCCCCAGCTCTACGAGAACTGGCACAGCGGGCAACCGGATAGCTTCTTCACTTCGGGGGAGAACTGCGTGGTGATGGTTTGGCACAAGGGCGGCCGCTGGAGTGATGTTCCTTGCAATTATTTCCTGGCTTTCACTTGCAAGAAGGGCACCAGTGAGTATCCAGCTCTCCCCGTTCCCCCTCCAGATACCCCCGTTAACCCCCTGCCCCCGTGTGGAACGATCTTGAATAGCACCACAATCTAACCGATCTCTCAACATCTCTACGACCCAAGGGGAATAATATCAAATTTTCCAGTCTCCGACCACGAGGATTTCAGTTCCACCCCCTCCCTCATCCTCTGGGTCAGTCTCCCCCTCCCCTTACTCTCCTTTCCCCCTTCCACCCACCCTCCGAGGCCTCTCACGACTCTCCTCTCTGTCTCCCTCTGTGAACCTGTGACCTAGGCTCCTGTGGCACGCCCCCGGTACTCGAGAAAGCCCGGGTCCTTGGCAAAACTAAACTCCGCTACGAGACCAATTCCATTGTGAGATACCAGTGCAAGGCGGGCTACGCCCAACGTCAACTGCCCACGGTCAGGTGCCAAGCGGACGGGAGCTGGGAACAGCCTCAGATCATCTGCACCCGGGGTAAGTAGGACAGCAGGTACAGCTCAGTACCAGAGAACCCTGTGCTGCTGTACCTGTCCTGGGAGTGTTTGATGGGGGGACAGTGTAGAGGGAGCTTTACTCTGTATCTAACCCCGTGCTGTACCTGTCCTGGGAGTGTTTGATGGGGGACAGTGTAGAGGGAGCTTTACTCTGTATCTAACCCCGTGCTTTATCTGTCCTGGGAGTGTTTGATGGGGGGACAGTGTAGAGGGAGCTTTACTCTGTATCTAACCCCGTGCTTTATCTGTCCTGGGAGTGTTTGATGGGGGGACAGTGTAGAGGGGGCTTTACTCTGTATCTAACCCCGTGCTGTACCTGTCCTGGGAGTGTTTGATGGGGGATAGTGTAGAGGGAGCTTTACTCTGTATCTAACCCCGTGCTGTACCTGTCCTGGGAGTGTTTGATGGGGGGACAGTGTAGAGGGAGCTTTACTCTGTATCTAACCCCGTGCTTTATCTGTCCTGGGAGTGTTTGATGGGGGGACAGTGTAGAGGGGGCTTTACTCTGTATCTAACCCCGTGCTGTACCTGTCCTGGGAGTGTTTGATGGGGGGACAGTGTAGAGGGAGCTTTACTCTGTATCTAACCCCGTGCTGTACCTGTCCTGGGAGTGTTTGATGGGGGGACAGTGTAGAGGGAGCTTTACTCTGTATCTAACCCCGTGCTGTACCTGTCCTGGGAGTGTTTGATGGGGGGACAGTGTAGAGGGAGCTTTACTCTGTATGTAACCCTGTGCTGTCCTTGTCCTGGGAGTGTTTGATGGAGATTTATTTCCAGAATTTGTTACCCTCTCCTGACGAAAAATAATCCTTGTTTGTCCTTCATTTCTTCAGCTTCTAATTATACTCAGGCTGCCCAGGAAGAGGGTAACAGTGTGTCCTCGGAGATGGCTACGATGTTAAGATAAGGAGGTACCTACCTGAGCAACCTCGAGGACACAGCGAGGGGGCTCTGAGCACTTACTAACCGAGGACAATCTGAATGGAGATCTCCACTGTCGATATCTCAACTTCCTTCTGATTCCCCTGGGATGCTGTCCCCACCTTCAGAGAATCAAGCCATGCCATGGCCTTTTGCCCCGATCCGGAGGGATCCGGATCGCTCCAGCTGAACCTGTGTGTTCCTGTGTGTTTGTGTTTTGTGTTGGAAGCTTCTCATCTCCATCGATGCCCGCGTTTCCCACCCCTTCCCCCACCTCACTGCGTGAGCACCCCACCCACTGTACACAATCCCAATGGACCCAAACCCCTTCCCGTTCAGTCCCACTGTACACAATCCCAATCCAAAACCCCTTCCCATTCACTCCCATTGTACACAATCCCAATGGACCCAAACCCCTTCCCGTTCACTCCCATTGTACACAATCCCAATGGACCCAAACCCCTTCCCGTTCACTCCCATTGTACACAATCCCAATCCCAAATCCCTTCCCATTCACTCCCATTGTACACAATCCCAATCCCAAATCCCTTCCCATTCACTCCCATTGTACACAATCCCAATGGACCCAAACCCCTTCCCGTTCACTCCCATTGTACACAACCCCAATCCCAAATCCCTTCCCATTCACTCCCATTGTACACAATCCCAATGGACCCAAACCCCTTCCCGTTCACTCCCATTGTACACAATCCCAATCCCAAATCCCTTCCCATTCACTCCCATTGTACACAATCCCAAAGGACCCAAACCCCTTCCCGTTCACTCCCATTGTACACAATCCCAATGGACCCAAACCCCTTCCCGTTCACTCCCATTGTACACAATCCCAATGGACCCAAACCCCTTCCCGTTCACTCCCATTGTACACAATCCCAATCCCAAATCCCTTCCCATTCACGCCCATTGTACACAATCCCAAAGGACCCAAACCCCTTCCCGTTCACTCCCATTGTACACAATCCCAATGGACCCAAACCCTTTCCCGTTCACTCCCATTGTACACAATCCCAATGGACCCAAACCCCTTCCCGTTCACTCCCATTGTACACAATCCCAATGGACCCAAACCCCTTCCCGTTCACTCCCATTGTACACAATCCCAATGGACCCAAACCCCTTCCCGTTCACTCCCATTGTACACAATCCCAATGGACCTCAACCGCTTCCTATTCATTCAATGGACTGACTCTAATAGCATAAGTCGGTTAGCCTTTGAGAACTAAGAACATTCCGGAAGAATCTGTGTATGCTTTTTAACAAAACTGACTCAGAAAGGATTCTGGTTGCTGCTGTTCCCGGGAAAGAACGTATTTAACAAGAAAAGGTAATTAAGCAGTTTGAAAAAAAGTTGGCGTGTTTCCGAAAGGGGGACACGGCGGGTTGGTGTCTTTTGGGGATGGGGGGGGAACAAAAATATTCCTGGAAAACTGTGTTTTAAAACCTGGTTGGCTGGATTTGTCTGTGGGGACGATACGAGGAGGAAGAACTACTCAGGGGGAAGAAGGCAAGAGCTCCGCACTGAGCCCAGAGCAACAAGTGAATGGAAGTTACTCCCAAGTCGCTCCCCGAAATCGACTGACTACAAGTTTCCCACCGAGCGCCTCTGAAAAGTATCGCCAGATTCATCGATTGTAGAACAGCCCAGCACCAAGAGAGAGCAAGCAAAGAACCCCCCACTCCATTCCTGAGAACTCCATCATCTCTCCTTTACTCATCAAACACTGCCTTCTAACCTTTCCAGGCAGAACGCTTCTAATTTCTGGTGTGTGTGCGTCTGAGAGAGTTAGGGTACTTAAAAAGAATAATTACGATACTTCTGTATTTCGTACCGTATCTTCATAAGCGTTGCCGCTCTTTTGGACATGTCTGGCTTAATAATAAACTAATAATGTTGTTTATTGAAGAACCCGGGGGATTGAGTGAGCCATTCAGGGATTCACGGGTAGATTTGTCCGTGTAAGGAGCTGGAGGAATGGCTGGAACGTCTGTTGTGACTCCAGGTGTAGAGGAAGGAGGGAGAGAGACAGAGCACTGCTCCCGTCCTGGTCTGAATAACATGCTCATGTTCCTGTTCACTCCCATTGTACACAATCCCAATCCCAAACCCCTTCCTGTTCACTCCCATTGTACACAATCCCAATCCCAAACCCCTTCCTGTTCACTCCCATTGTACACAATCCCAATCCCAAACCCCTTCCCGTTCACTCCCATCGTACACAATCCCAATCCCAAACCCCTTCCCATTCACTCCCATTGTACACAATCCCAATCCCAAACCCCTTCCCGTTCACTCCCATTGTACTCAATCCCAATGGATCCAAACCCTTCCTGTTCACTCCCATTGTACACAATCCCAATCCCAATCCCCTTCCTGTTCACTCCCACTGTACACAATCCCAATCCCAATCCCCTTCCCGTTCACTCCCATTGTACACAATCACAATCCCAATCCCAAACCCCTTCCCGTTCACTCCCATTGTACACAATCCCAAAGGACCCAAACCCCTTCCCGTTCACTCCCATTGTACACAATCCCAATCCCCTTCCTGTTCACTCCCATTGTACACAATCCCAATGGACCCAAACCCCTTCCCGTTCACTCCCATTGTACACAATCCCAATCCCAAACCCCTTCCCGTTCACTCCCATTGTACACAATCCCAATGGACCCAAACCCCTTCCCGTTCACTCCCATTGTACACAATCCCAATGGACCCAAACCCCTTCCCATTCACTCCCATTGTACACAATCCCAATCCCAATCCCCTTCCTGTTCACTCCCACTGTACACAATCCCAATCCCAAACCCCTTCCCGTTCACTCCCACTGTACACAATCCCAATCCCCTTCCCGTTCACTCCCACTGTACACAATCCCAATCCCAATCCCCTTCCCGTTCACTCCCATTGTACACAATCCCAATCCCAATCCCCTTCCCGCTCACTCCCATTGTACACAATCCCAATCCCAAACCCCTTCCCGTTCACTCCCATTGTACACAATCCCAAAGGACCCAAACCCCTTCCCGTTCACTCCCATTGTACACAATCCCAATCCCCTTCCTGTTCACTCCCATTGTACACAATCCCAATGGACCCAAACCCCTTCCCGTTCACTCCCATTGTACACAATCCCAATCCCAAACCCCTTCCCGTTCACTCCCATTGTGCACAATCCCAATGGACCCAAACCCCGTCCCGTTCACTCCCATTGTACACAATCCCAATCCCCTTCCTGTTCACTCCCATTGTACACAATCCCAATCCCAACTCCCTTCCCGTTCACTCCCATTGTACACAATCCCACTGGACCCAAACCCCTTCCCGTTCACTCCCTTTGTACACAATCCCAATGGATCAAACCCCCTTTCCGTTCACTCCCATTGTACACAATCCCACTGGACCCAAACCCCTTCCCATTCACTCCCATTGTACACAATCCCAATGGACCCAAACCCCTTCCAGTTCACTCCCATTGTACACAATCCCAATGGACCCAAACCCCTTCCCGTTCACTCCCATTGTACACAATCCCAGTGGACCCAAACCCCTTCCAGTTCACTCCCATTGTACACAATCCCAATGGACCCAAACCCCTTCCCGTTCACTCCCATTGTACACAATCCCAGTGGACCCAAACCCCTTCCCATTCACTCCCATTGTACACAATCCCAATGGATCAAACCCCTTCCCATTCACTCCCATTGTACACAATCCCAATGGACCCAAACCCCTTCCAGTTCACTCCCATTGTACACAATCCCAATGGACCCAAACCCCTTCCCGTTCACTCCCATTGTACACAATCCCAAGTGATCAAACCCCTTTCCATTCACTCCCATTGTACACAATCCCAGTGGGCTGATAGGAAGGCGATGAGGAATCAGTCGGATCAAGGTACTATTTACAGGTTTAAATTCCCTCTTTATGGCTTTGCCTGAACTATGTACACAAAGCAGCAAAACTGACATCACCTATACTGTCGATAAGACCTCACGCGTAGGTGTGGGAACATTCTAATACACAGTCTGTAGGCAATCACCATTAATCATTTCCTAAGGCACTGGTTAGAGTTGGAAGAAGTGCATTAATTAAATAGAAGTTATTCCATTTGCGTTGCATAAGTATTATCACTAACTAACTCTCGCAGGCTTTGTCACAGTGGGCCAGCAAGAGGAGACTACAGTTAAAGTATCACAGTGCAATTGTTGCCAATGTACAGCATGGAGAAAGGCCAGTCAGCCCATCTGTGCTGCCCCCTCCAACATTTGCCTCCTCCCATTTCCATAGCCCCCTCCAAAGATGTACGGGTTAGGGTGGATCGGCCATACTAAATTGCAGATGACACCATCGTTGGTGGCACAGTGGGCAGTGAAGGAAGTTATCTCCAATTGCAATGGGATCTTGATCAATTGGGCCAGTGGGCTGACGAATGGCAGATGGAGTTTAATTTAGATAAATGCAAGGTGATGCATTTTGGTCGACTGAACCAGGGCAGGACTTACTCAGTTAATGGTAAGGCGTTGGGGGGGAGAGTTATAGAACAAAGAGATCTAGGGGTACAGATTCATAGCTCCTTGAAAGTGGAGTCACAGGTGGACAGAGTGGTGAAGGAGGCATTCAGCATGCTTGGTTTCATCTGTCAGAACATTGAATACAGGAGTTGGGACGTCTTGTTGAAGTTGTACAAGACATTGGTAAGGCCACACTTGGAATACTGTGTACAGTTCTGGTCACCTGATTATAGAAAGGATATTATTAAACTAGAAAGAGCGCAGAAAAGATTTACTAGGATGCTACCGGGACTTGATGGATTGAGTTATGAGGAGAGGCTGGATAGACTGGGACTTTTTTCTCTGGAGTGTAGGAGGCTGAGGGGTGATCTTATAGAGGTCTATAAAATAATGAGGGGCACAGATCAGCTAGATAGTCAATATCTTTTCCCAAAGGTAGGGGAGTCTAAAACTAGAGGGCACAGGTTTAAGGGGAGAGGGTCCAGAGGGGCATTTTTTTCACACAGAGGGTGGTGAGTGTCTGGAACGAGCTGCCAGAGGCAGTAGTAGAGGCAGGTACAATTTTGTCTTTTAAAAAACGTTTAGACAATTACATGGGTACGATGGGTATGGAGGGATGTGGGGCAATTGGGACTAGCTTAGGGGTTTAAAAAAAAGGCAGCATGGACAAGTGGCGTCAAAGAGCCTGTTTCCATGCTGTAAACCTCAATGCCTCCTTCATGTCCCAAGATGTGCAGATTAGGGTGGATTGGCCATGCTAAATTGCCTCTTAGTGTCAGGGAACTAGTAGGGCAAATACATGGGGTTCAGTTAGGATTGTTGTCAGTGCAGACACGATGGGCCAAATGGCCAGTATGAGAGTCTGTGAGACTCAACCTTGGAATCCTGCGGAGAGTAACTCACCTCCTGACTCCCCAAAGCCAAGAACTGAACTGGACCCAGCCATATAAATACTGTGGCTCCCAGAGCAGGTCAGAGGGTGGGAATCCTGTGGAGAATAACTCACCTCCTGACTCCCCAAAGCCTGTCCACCATCTACAAGGACACGAGTCAGGAGTGTGATGGAACATTCTCCACTTGCCTGGATGAGTGCGGCTCCAACAACACTCGAGAAGCTCGACACCATCCAGGACAAAGCAGCCCCGCTCGATCGACACACTAACCCCAAACACTCACTCCCTCCACCACCCACACAGCCGTGTGTACCATCTACAAGATGCCCCACAGCGACTCACCAAGGCTCCTTCAACAGCACCTTCCAAACCCACCACCTCTACCATCTAGAAGGACAGGGGGAGTGGGGGGGGCAGACACATGGGGAACACCCCCACCTGCAAGTTCCCCCCTCTGAGCCACTCACCATCCCGACTGGGAAATATATCGGCCGTTCCTTCACTGTGGCTGGGGTCAAAATCCCAGAACTCCCTCCCTAACAGCACTGTGGGTGTACCTACCCCACACACGGGGGACTGACTGATGTCCAATAACAATCCCGGAACTCCCTCCCTAACAGCACTGTGGGTGTACCTACCCCACACACGGGGACTGACTGATGTCCAATAACAATCCCGGAACTCCCTCCCTAACAGCACTGTGGGTGTACCTACCCCACACACGGGGACTGACTGATGTCCAATAACAATCCCGGAACTCCCTCCCTAACAGCACTGTGGGTGTACCTACCCCACACACGGGGACTGACTGATGTCCAATAACAATCCCGGAACTCCCTCCCTAACAGCACTGTGGGTGTACCTACCCCACACACACAGGTACTGACTGATGTCCAATAACAATCCCGGAACTCCCTCCCTAACAGCACTGTGGGTGTACCTACCCCACACACAGGGACTGACTGATGTCCAATAACAATCCCGGAACTCCCTCCCTAACAGCACTGTGGGTGCACCTACCCCACACACGGGGACTGACTGATGTCCAATAACAATCCTGGAACTCCCTCCCTAACAGCACTGTGGGTGTACCTACCCCACACACAGGAACTGACTGATGTCCAATAACAATCCCAGAACTACCTCCCTAACAGCACTGTGGGTGTACCTACCCCACACACGGGACTGCAGCAGGTTCAGGATGCCACCTTCTCAAGGGGGCAATAAGGAATGGGCAGTGAGTTCTGAGTGTGACGGAGAGGAAATGGGGCAAGGGCATGAAAAGCTCAGCCTTTGCCACCCTGGCAACCACCATCTTGGCATGAGGGTTACCAATATCAACACCAACGGGTCACGATCGAAGGGGTGAGAGAGTCCAGAGGGGGTGAGCGGTAGTGGGGAGTTACCTTGGGGGAATGGAAGGGATTATTTTGGGGGGCGGGTGGTCTTGGGTCCCGGCTGATGGAGACAGACTTGGGAATTGGCTGGTCCTCTGCGCAAACTGGTCTTGGTGCCCCTCATAATGGACACTCGCCTCAGAGCTGTGCCCCAGTTGGGTTTATTGGTGCCCGAGTACGGGGGTCAGGCTGGGGTGATTCCACCCCCCCGCAATGGGCCAGGCTCGACTCCCCTGCCCTCCGCAACCTCCCCCCCTCCCCAAATGCCAAGCCAACACTCAGGGGAGGCTGGGTTAAGGCTGGTCATTCCTTGGTCAATGCTCTCTAACTCCCCAGCAACCACCCCCCTCCCCATGGCAATGCCCACAGGTTGGGGGGGGGCGGTGGTGAGAGGGCGAATCTCCGGGTCGGTCTCTGTGCTTTTTGTTGGGGTGCTGAGGGGCTTCCCGTGCCCGCTTAATGGTGCCAGATGCACCCTCCCCCCCCCCCCCACCCCCCGCCACCATCCTGGGTCAAAACCAGGCAACTCCTTCCCCCGACAGTGCATAACCAACCCCTCCAACACTTCCCAAGACCGGACTGTCACTTTAACCACCAGGATCGGAGCCCCCCCATGGCCAGCACTTGGTTGCGGGGTGGGGGGAGCGTGGCGAATCGGGGAAGGACAAGAACAAGGAAGATTCCAGCACAGGAACAGGCCCTTCGGCCCTTCAAGCCTGTACCGACCATGCTGCCCCACCTGAACTAAAACCCCCTACCCTTCCGGGGACCATATCCCTCTATTCCCATCCTATTCACATATTTGTCAAGACGCCCCTGAAAAGTCACTACCGTATCTGCTTCCACTCCCTCCCCCGGCAACAAGTTCCAGGCACCCACCACCCTCTGTGTAAAAAATCTGCCTCGTACATCTCCTTTAAACCTTGTCCCTCGCACCTTAAGCCTGTGCCCCCGACTCTTCCACCCTGGGGGAAAAAAGCTTCTGACTATCCACTCTGCCCCTCAGAATCTTGTAGACTTCTATCAGGTCTCCCCCTCAACCTCCAGTGGGAACAAACCTAGTTTCTCCAACCTCTCCTCATCGCTAATGCCCTCCCTACCAGGGGCAACACCCTGGTCAATCTTTTCTGTAACCCTCTCCAAAGCCTCCACATCCTTCTGGTAGTGTGGGTGACCCAGAATTGAACACTATATTCCCAGTGGGGCCTCACTAAGGTTCTACAAAGCACTTTATTCTGATGGTGTCAGAGGTGGCCCTTTGCGGACACTGGGTTGGGTTAGTGTCGCTACACCAATGCAAATCTTGGTTTAGAGTAACGAGTCTGGGGTCTGCGGCGGTGGAGGGGCCTCGGGGTGGGTGGGGGGGGGGGGGCAGGTTAGTGGGCGGGGAAGGGGTATGGAAGGCCCATGTAGCCCAGGCAAGGCAGGAGTGAGAGGGAAAGCAGCAGCCACAGTAATGCGGGGCTGGCTAGAACAGGCTGGATGGGTCGAACGGCCTCTCTCACTCTGTCGGGACACTGGGAGATGGGTTCGATACCCATCGGACATCAGAGCGGGCGACGCACTCGGGAAGTGGAGGGGGGAGACATTGGGAATTCCACACCCAGAATCTCCCATAGTCTCCTTCCCAAAACCCCATCAGGAATCTCCATCCATCGGAGCCCCCTCCCTTGCTCCCTCTGTCTATCTCTCTCTCTCTCTGTCTTCCCATCTCTCACTCACTCTCTCTCCCCCTTTCTCCCCTCTGTCTGTCTGTCTCTCTCTCTCACTCTCTCTCTATCCCCCCTCTCTCTCTCCATCTGTCTCTCTCTCACACTCTTTCTCACACGCTCACTCTCTCCCCCCTCTCTCTCTTACTCTCTCTCACACACTCTCTCTCTCTTCCTCTTCTCTCTCCCCCTCTCTCCCACTGTCTCACTCTCCCTCTCTCCCCCTTTCTCTCTCTCACATCCACACACTCTCTCCCTCTCTCTCTTCCCCCCTTCTCTCTCCCTCTCTCTCTTCCCCCCTTCTCTCTCTCACTCACACACACTATCTCTGACACACATGCTCTCTTAGTGTTTCACTGTCTCCCTGTCTCTATCCCCCTCTCACTCTCTATCTCCCTCTCTCTGTCTGCTTGTCTCTCTGTCTCTCTCTCTCTCTCTCTGTCTATCACACTCTGTCTCTCTCTCTCTCTTTCTCTCTGTCTCCCTCTCTCTCTCTCTGTCTATCACACTCTGTCTCTCTCTCTCTCTCTCCCTCTCTCTCTCTCTATCTCTCTGTCTCTCTCTGTCTCTATCTCTCTGTCTCTCTCCCTCTCTCTCTCTGTCTATCACACTCCGTCTCTCTCTCTCCCCTCTCTCTCTCTGTCTCTATCTCTCTCTCTCTCTCCCTCTCTCTCTCTGTCTCTCTCTCTCCCTCTCTCTCTCTGTCTCTCTCTCTCCCTCTCTCTCTCTGTCTCTATCTCTCTGTCTCTCTCTCTCTCTCTCTATCACACTCTGTCTCTCTCTCTCTATCACACTCTGTCTCTCTCTCTCTCTCTATCTCTCTGTCTCTCTCTCCCTCTCTCTCTCTCCCTCTCTCTCTCTGTCTGTCTGTCTCTCTCTGTCTATCACACTCCGTCTCTCTCTTTCACTCTCTCTCATTCTCCCCCTCTTACTCACTTGCTCTCTCTCTCTCTCGTCTCTCTGGTTTTTTTTTCTCTCTCTCCCTGTCTCTCTCTTCCCCACACCCTGCCCCCTGCCACCACACCCCCCCCGACCTCTGACCCCGCACCCCCGCCCCCCCTTCTCTGATTCTGGGGGAACACTACCGCAGTTTGTAACAGTACACCCCGTACGCTCGCTGTGACAGGCTAGGGAAGCCCTGAGTGCGGACGCCTGGTTCTGACCACCGCACTGCGGCCTCGGGGTCACGATGGGATAGCGGATACTGCCGTCTGCCAGCCAGCCCGGATCACAGCGGTGTAAGCGGGAGAACCTCCAGGCGGCGTACAGTTCCCCCACTTTGGCTATTCTTGCCCCGTCACTCCGGCAGGCGTTGGAACCGCTAACATAATCGAACATCAACGGATCCTTCCGGAAATAAACATAACCTGACAGGAGAGGCAGAGGAGGTTAGATACAGAGTAAAGCTCCCTCTACACTGTCCCCCCATCAAACACTCCCAGGACAGGTACAGCACAGGGTTAGATACAGAGTAAAGCTCCCTCTACACTGTCCCCCCCCCATCAAACACTCCCAGGACAGGTACAGCACGGGGTTAGATACAGAGTAAAGCTCCCTCTACACTGTCCCCCATCAAACACTCCCAGGACAGGTACAGCACGGGGTTAGATACAGAGTAAAGCTCCCTCTACACTGTCCCCCCATCAAACACTCCCAGGACAGGTACAGCACGGGGTTAGATACAGAGTAAAGCTCCCTCTACACTGTCCCCCCATCAAACACTCCCAGGACAGGTACAGCACGGGGTTAGATACAGAGTAAAGCTCCCTCTACACTGTCCTATTTGATGGGTGTGATGTGGAGATGCCGGCGTTGGACTGGGGTAAACACAGTAAGAAGCCTCACAACACCAGGTCAAAGTCCAACAGGTTTATTTGGTAGTAAATGCCACTAGCTTTCAGAGCACTGCTCCTTCGTCAGGTGAGTGGGAGTTCTGTTCACAAACAGAGCATATAAAGACACAAACTCAATTTACAGATAATCAAATCTTAAAGGTACAGAGAGGGTTAAGCACAGGTTAAAGAGATGTGTATTATCTCCAGACAGTACAGTAAGTGAGGTTTTGCAAACCCAGGCAAGTCATGGGGTTACAGATAGTGTGACATGAACCCAAGAACCCGGTTGAGACCGTCCTCATGTGTGCGGAACTTGGCTATCAGTTTCTGCTCAGCGACTCTGCGCTGTCGTGTGTCGTGAAGGTCGCCTTGAAGAACGTTTACCTGAAGGTCAGAAGCTGACTGCCTGTGACCACTGAAGTGTTCCCCAACAGGAAGGGAACTGGTCTTGTCTGGTGATTGTCGAGTGATGTTCATTCATCCGTTGTTGTAGTGTCTGCATGGTCTCCCCAATGTACCACGACTCGGGGCATCCTTTCCTGCAGCGTATCAGGAAGACAACTTACCTGGGTTTGTAAAATCTCACTTACTGTCCTGTCTGGAGACAATACACATCTCTTTAACCTGTGCTTAACCCTCTCTCCACTCACATTGTCTGCACCTTTAAGACTTGATTATCTATAAAGACGCACATTCTGATCAGTATTCTGTAAATTGAGTTTGTGTCTTTATAGCCCTGTTTGTGATCAGAACTCCCACTCACCTGACAAAGGGGCAAACCCCGAAAGCTAGTGGCGTTTACTACCAAATAAACCTGTTGGACTTTAACCTGGTGCTGTGAGACTTCTCACTGCGTTTTGATGGGGAGCAGTGGGGGTGACCATCTCTCTGCCACCAGCAGGTGGAGATATTTAGCTGCTTGTCACTGAGTGAAAAACTTTTTAAACATTTAATGTAATGTCAACAAACAACTAACTTCATTTATATAGCGCCTGTGAAATATCCTCAGCATCCTCATCACAAGAAAACATATCAGAGACAGGCGACTAAAACCTCACAAGGTGGCGGTTTAAAGGAGTGCGTCTTAAAGGCAGAGAGAGAGAGACAAACAGAGATAGAGAGAGAGAGACTGAGACAGAGAGAGAGACTGAGACAGAGAGAGAGACTGAGAGAGAGATGTGGAGAGCTTTAGGGAGGGAATTCCTGAGCTCAGGTTGGAGGTTACAGAGATAGGAGGAATAGAACGTTGGTGCTGGGAGCGCCGCACTGTGGGAGGGTCGGTGCTGAGGAGCGCCGCACTGTGGGAGGGTCGGTGCCGAGGGAGCGCCGCACTGTGGAGGGTCAGTGCCAAGGGAGCGCCGCACTGCGGGAGGTTGTGTATGGGGGTGTTGCACTGTGCTGAGGTGGGTCCAGGCACTATGGAAATGCAGTGTGTTTGGATGGCGCCTGCGAGCAGGGTCACTGCTCAGCACTGTTTACCTTTGATTGCAGAAGTGAAGCAGAAGGCATCGTATTTGTCCCGATGTTATTCCGGGCTCCGTAGCTGCGGATTCCCGGGGGGAGATTCCGGCCTCCACAGGGATCCCGTGGGACAGTGACTGGGTAATGGACCGTCCCATCCTCTATCCAGCCCGCATTGCACCAATCCAGACCACCCATCCACTCTGCCGGAGAGAGAGAGAGCGTCAGTGAGTGGCCCTGACTGTGACCCCCAACACTCCTCTCCCCACCCTCTCCCCCTCTCCCCTCAACCTCTCCCTCACCCTACCCTCTCCCCACCCTCTCCCCCCTCCCCTCCACCCTCCCCTCACCCATCCCCTCTCTCTCCCTCTCCCCATCTCCCCTCAACCTCTCCTCACCCTACCCCTCTCCCCACCCTCTCCCTGTCTCCCCTCAACCTCTCCCCCCTCTCCCCGTCTCCGCTCAACCTCTCCCTCACCCTACCCCTCTCCCCCTTCCCTCATCCTCTCCCTCTCCTCCTCTCCCACCTCCTCCTCCCTCTCTCCCTCCCCCTCCCTCTTTCCCTCCCCTCAACCTCTCCCTCTCTCCTTCCCCCTCTCTTTCTCCCTTCCCTCAACCTCCCCCTTTCCCTCTCTCCCTCCCCTCTCTCCCTCCCCTCCCTCTTTCCCTCCCCCTCAACTTCTCCCTCCCCCTCTACCTCCCCATCTCTCTCCCTTCCCCCTCTCCCTCCTTCACCCTCCCCCCTCCCTCTTCCTCCCTTCCCTCCATCCCCCTCTCTCTCCCCCTCCCTCCCCTCCCCCTCTAGCTGTCTTCACTTCCCCTCTCTCTCCCTATCTCTCCTCCCCCTCCCCCTCTCTCTCCCACTCCGCCTCTCCCCTCCCCCTTCCCTTCTCCCTCCCACTCTTTCACTCTTCCATCTCCCCTCTCTCTCCCCCGTCCCCTCTCTCCCTCCCCTTCCCCTCCCACCCCTTTCCTCTTCCCACTCTGTCTCCCTCTCCCTCCCCTCTCCCTTCCCCTCCTTTTCCTATCACCCCCTCAACCTCTCCAGCTCCTCTCCCCCTCGCCCACCCCCTTAACCCTCCCCTCTCCCCACTCCGACTCTCCCTCCCTCTCTCCCCTCCACCCTCCTCCCCCCATTCCCTTTCCTGTAACACTTCATTCTTTGATTAGATTTATTATTATCACATGTATTGGGATACAGTGAAAAGTATTGTTTCTTGTGCGCTATACAGACAAAGCATACCGTTCATAGAGTACAGAGGGGAGAAGACAAGGAGAGGGTGCAGAGAAGTACAGTGGCATAAAAGGGAACATGCCCCTGTCTACATCAACGGGGACCAAGTAAAAAGAGTCGAGAGCTTCAGGTTTTTAGGTGTCCAGATCACCAACCTGTCCTGGTCCCCCCCACGCCGACACTATAGTTAAGAAAGTCCCACCAATGCCTCTACTTTCTCAGAAGACTAAGGAAATTTGACATGTCCGCTACGACTCTCACCAACATTTACAGATGCCCCATAGAAAGCATTCTTTCTGGTTGTATCACAGCTCGGTCTGGGCTCCTGCTCTGCCCAAGACCACAAGGAACTACAAAAGGGTGGTGAATGTAGCCCAATCCATCACACAAACCAGCCTCCCATCCATTGACTCTGTCTACACTTCCCGCTGCCTCGGGGAAAAGCAGCCGGTATAATGAAGGACCCCCCCCACACACCCCGGACATTCTCTCTTCCACCTTCTTCCATCGGGAAAAAGATACAAAAGTCTGAGGTCCCGTACCGACCGACTCAAGAACAGCTTCTTCCCTGCTGCTGTCAGACTTTTGAATGGACCTACCTCGCATTAAGTTGATCTTTCTCTGCACCCTCGCTGTGACTGTAACACTACATTCTGCACCCTCTCCTTTCCTTCTCTATGAACGGTATGCTTTGTCTGTATAGCACGCAAGAAACAATATTTCTCACTTTATCCCAACACACGTGACAATAATAAATCAAATCAAGTCCAAAGACTAGCCGTAGGCAATAAACTGTTGCCAAGTCAGGGATGTTTATGAAGACGTGAATCTTTACAGAATTTCTGACTCACGGTCCAAATAGACACATTTACCGGGTGGGGAAGGATAGAACTGGAAAGAGTAAAAATTTCCCCGAGAACCACAAAGGTAGCCCTCCAGCGAACCATGGTGGCCCTGTTCTTTCTCCCTCAGGTAGTAGGGATGATACAGCTCTTGTTGAGTTGGGCCCGGGGTGGAGAGGGGTTGGGGGCAGCAGGGGGGAATGCTGGGTTACGAGGTTCTGCATCGCTCTCTCACACCCCTTACCTTGGAAGAGCTGCTGGAAGGTGGCCAGCTTGGCGTCCTGCTCCTTACAAGCCCGCGCTGCCTGAAAGTAGTTAAACCGGTACCTGCCCTGGTTCGGTTGGTACGGAAACACCACGCCTGGTAAAAAGAAGAGGCAGCCATTTTAATTGGGCCTAGCAATGTGAGAGGCGGCCATTTTAACCCTTGTCAATGGGAGAGGTGGTCATTTAAACATCTGTCAATGGGAGAGGCAACCATTTTAACACCTGTCAATGGGAGGGGCGGCCATTTTAACACCTGTCAATGGGAGGGGCGGCCATCTTAACACCCGTCAATGGGAGGGGTGGCCATTTTAACCGTTGTCAATGGTAGAGGCAGCCATTTTAACACGTCAATGGGAGAGGTACCATTTTAACCCTTGTCAATGGGAGAGGCGGACATTTTAACACCTGTCAATGGGAGAGGTGGCCATTTTAACACCTGTCAATGGGAGAGGCGGCCATTTTAACACCTGTCAATGGGAGAGGCGGCCATTTTAACACATGTCAATGGGAGAGGCAGCCATTTCAACACTTATCAATGGGAGAGGTGGCCATTTTATCACCTGGCAATGGGAGAGGTGGCCATTTTAACGCCTACCCATGGGAGGGGTGGCCATTTCAACATCTGGCAAGGGGAGAGGTGGCCATTTTAACACCTGGCAATGGGAGAGGCGGCCATTTTAACACCTGTCAATGGGAGAGGCGGCCATTTTAACACATGTCAATGGGAGAGGCAGCCATTTTAACACATCAATGGGAGAGGTGGCCATTTTATCACCTGGCAATGGGAGAGGTGGCCATTTTATCACCTGGCAATGGGAGAGGCGGCCATTTTAACTTACACCTGGCCCCTTTCAGGGAGGACGTCTCGTTCTTTTCCTCCTGAGATCTCGATGCCCCAGCCTCGCCCAAATTGTGAATACCCGCGGGCAGTCCCCCGACAGGAATCTCCTCTTGACCAACTGACCTGGGCAGGCCTCACAAGCCAGCACAATTTCCGTCTCAGTTCACCCAGCGTCCACACACAGGCGACTGGCCAGAGTGCTGACCCTCAGCTGACTCTTCTCTCCTCCCCCGATTACAGGGAGAGCCGCCCGGCTCACAGCTCTGGGACCATGCAGCCCAAATCACCACCAAGACCAGCCTGCCACCGTGTGCCCGTCCACCCCCAGTCACAGGATGCACACGAGGTGAGCGCCACACTGGGACACGGGTAACGGGTGAGTAGGCAGCAACGGGCAAATAACTACCCCCTCCCACCCACACTACCCCATCAAGGAATTCCGTCCCGAGGCATGGTGGGATTGGTCTCCATGACAATGGGCCTTCAGTCAGGCCTGGGGGTAGTTCAGGTGAATAGCAGAGATGTGTCTGAGACGGGGAGGGAGGTGGATAGAGACAAGGGGGGCAAGGACGAGAAGGATGTGTTGATGGTTGGGGGGAGGAGTGACAGGGTAGAGGTGTGAGATGACGAGGGGAGGGTGGGAGGAGAGTCCTGCAAAGCAGCGGGGCTGAACCAAGCCCTGGGTGTGGGGCCTAGGCCAAAACTCTCTGTCCACGGCCAAGAATGAACAAAGAGCAAAGAACAAACAAAATTCCAGCCCAGGAACAGGCCCTTCGGCCCCTCCAAGCCTGCACCGACCATGCTGCCCCACCTGAACTAAAACCCCCTACCCTTCCGGGGACCATATCCCTCTATTCCCATCCTATTTATGTGTTTGTTAAGATGCCCCTTAAAACTCACTGTCGTATCTGCTTCCACTACCTCCCCCGACAACAAGTTCCAGGCACCCACCACCCTCTGTGTAAAAAATCTGCCTCGTACATCTCCTTTAAGCCTTGTCCCTCGCACCTGAAGCCTGTGCCCCCGACTCTTCCACCCTGGGGGAGAAAAGCTTCTGACTATCCACTCTGTCCCTCAGAATCTTGTAGACTTCTATCAGGTCTCCCCCTCAACCTCCAGTGGGAACAAACCTAGTTTCTCCAACCTCTCCTCATCGCTAATGCCCTCCCTACCAGGGGCAACATCCTGGTCAATCTTTTCTGTAACCCTCTCCAAAGCCTCCACATCCTTCTGGTAGTGTGGGTGACCCAGAATTGAACACTATATTCCCAGTGGGGCCTCACTAAGGTTCTATAAAGCTGTAACATGACTTGCCAATTTTTAAACTCAATACCCCAGCCGATGAAGGCAAGCTTTGCCATATGCCTTCCAGACCACCTTCTCCACCTGCATTGCCACTTTTAGTGACCTGTGTACCTGTACGCCCAGATCCCTCTGCCTATCAATACTGCCAACAAACCCCACTATCAACATCCTGGGGGTTACCATTGACCAGAAACTAAACTGGACCCAGCCATATAAATACTGTGTCTCCCAGAGCAGGTCAGAGGCTGGGAATCGTGCGGAGAGTAACTCACCTCCTGACTCCCCAAAGCCTGTCCACCATCTACAAGGACACAAGTCAGGAGTGTGATGGAACATTCTCCACTTGCCTGGATGAGTGCGGCTCCAACAACACTCGAGAAGCTCGACACCATCCAGGACAAAGCAGCCCCGCTCCATCGACACGCTAACCACAAACACTCACTCCCTCCACCACCCACACAGCCGTGTGTACCATCTACAAGATGCCCCGCAGCGACTCACCAAGGCTCCTTCCACAGCACCTTCCAAACCCACCACCTCTACCATCTAGAAGGACAAGGGAGGGACAGCAGACACATGGGGAACACCCCCACCTGCAAGTTCCCCCCTCTGAGCCACTCACCATCCCGACTGGGAAATATATCGGCCGTTCCTTCACTGTGGCTGGGGTCAAAATCCCGGAACTCCCTCCCTAACAGCACTGTGGGTGTACCTACCCCACACACAGGGACTGACTGATGTCCAATAACAATCCTGGAACTCCCTCCCTAACAGCAATGTGGGTGTACCTACCCTACGCACACGGGGACTGACTGATGTCCAATAACAATCCCGGAACTCCCTCCATAACAGCACTGTGGGTGTACCTACCCCACACACGGGGACTGACTGATGTCCAATAACAATCCCGGAACTCCCTCCCTAACTGCACTGTGGGTGTACCTACCCCACACACAGGGACTGACTGATGTCCAATAACAATCCCGGAACTCCCTCCCTAACAGCACTGTGGGTGTACCTACCCCACACACGGGGACTGACTGATGTCCAATAACAATCCCGGAACTCCCTCCCTAACAGCACTGTGGGTGTACCTACCCCACACACGGGGACTGACTGATGTCCAATAACAATCCCGGAACTCCCTCCCTAACAGCACTGTGGGTGTACCTACCCCACACACGGGGACTGACTGATGTCCAATAACAATCCCGGAACTCCCTCCCTAACTGCACTGTGGGTGTACCTACCCCACACACGGGGACTGACTGATGTCCAATAACAATCCCGGAACTCCCTCCCTAACTGCACTGTGGGTGTACCTACCCCACACACGGGGACTGACTGATGTCCAATAACAATCCTGGAACTCCCTCCCTAACAGCACTGTGGGTGTACCTCCCCCACACACACGGGGACTGACTGATGTCCAATAACAATCCCGGAACTCCCTCCATAACAGCACTGTGGGTGTACCTCCCCCACACACACGGGGACTGACTGATGTCCAATAACAATCCTGGAACTCCCTCCCTAACAGCACTGTGGGTGTACCTACCCCACACACGGGGACTGACTGATGTCCAATAACAATCCTGGAACTCCCTCCCTAACAGCACTGTGGGTGTACCTACCCCACACACAGGGACTGACTGATGTCCAATAACAATCCTGGAACTCCCTCCCTAACAGCACTGTGGGTGTACCTACCCTACGCACACGGGGACTGACTGATGTCCAATAACAATCCCGGAACTCCCTCCATAACAGCACTGTGGGTGTACCTCCCCCACACACACGGGGACTGACTGATGTCCAATAACAATCCCGGAACTCCCTCCATAACAGCACTGTGGGTGTACCTCCCCCACACACACGGGGACTGACTGATGTCCAATAACAATCCTGGAACTCCCTCCCTAACAGCACTGTGGGTGTACCTACCCTACGCACACGGGGACTGACTGATGTCCAATAACAATCCCGGAACTCCCTCCATAACAGCACTGTGGGTGTACCTCCCCCACACACACGGGGACTGACTGATGTCCAATAACAATCCCGGAACTCCCTCCATAACAGCACTGTGGGTGTACATCCCCCACACACACGGGGACTGACTGATGTCCAATAACAATCCCGGAACTCCCTCCATAACAGCACTGTGGGTGTACCTACCCCACACACACGGGGACTGACTGATGTCCAATAACAATGCTGGAACTCCCTCCCTAACAGCATTGTGGGTCCACCCACAGAACATGGGCTGCAGCGATTCAAGATGGCGGCTTACCCCCACCTTCTCAAGGGGCAACTAGGGATTGGCAATAAATGCTGGCCTAGCCAGTGACGCCCATGTCCCAGGGATGAATAACATAAAAAGGAGGGATCTTGTCAAAGGCCTGACTGAAGTCCATGTAAACAGCATCCACTGCGCTACCCTCATCAATCATCTCTGTCACTTCCCCGAAAAACCCGACTGTGTTAGTGAGACACGACCTCCCCTTCACAAAACCAAATGGTTAAAATGGCCGCCTCTCCCATTGCCAGGGATTTTCCTGCCTCGCCCAGATTCTCCAGCCCCACGAACGCAGATCGAGCCACAGGTACTGCCTGGTCGGCAGTGGGTGGGTGGCGGGAGCGAGTCCAGAATATTCCAGGACCCCCAGCCTTCCGGGCCGCTTACCCTCTAACTGAAGCTCGATGATGGCACTGTCGTCGTCCACCCCGTTGATGATCTCGCACTTGTACTTTCCGGAATCTTCCAGCCGCAGGTTGGCCAGCAGCAGCGACACGTCGTACTTATCCAGCCGGGGGAGGTAGGCTCTGCCAGCGAAGGCCCCATAACCCCTCTGCTGGCGACTGTTGGCGATGAGGACAATGTTCTCCTTGGGGGAACGGTCCAGCTTGACCCACTTCACCCGGTGGTCCCTGGGCACCACGCGGAGGCGGCAGGGCAGCGTGGCATTGGCCCCCCGGTGAGTCTTGATGACCCTCATTCCGGAATTTTCCAGGTACTTGATGTTACCCAGCAGGGCTACGAGTGGAGGAAGAGAGGAGGGAGAGAGAAAGAGCCAGAACATTCAGACACAAAACTCCGAGGTGGACCAGACTGAGGCCATTCAGCCCCTCTCCAACAACATCATGGCCCCATATCAATCTGAGATCTAATTACCAGGAATAATGGTAGGAAGGACTATTACTTACGTGGCGAAAAGCTGCAGCAGGCGACAGTGCAGAGGGACCTCGGGGTCCTTGTGCATGAGTCGCAAAAACCCAGCTTGCAGGTGCAGCAGGTGGTCAGGAAGGCGAATGGGATGCTGGCCTTCATAGCGAGGGGGATTGAATATAAAAGTAGGGAGGTCTTGCTGCAGCTGTATAGGGCATTGGTGAGGCCGCAGCTGGAGTACTGTGTGCAGTTTTGGTTGCCGCACTTACGCAAGGATATTTTGGCCTTGGAGGGAGTGCAGAGGAGGTTTACTAGGCTGATACCGGAGTTGAGGGGGTTGAGCTATGAGGAGAGGCTGAATAAACTAGGCTTGTACTCGTTAGAGTTTAGAAGAATGAGGCGAGATCTCATTGAGACGTATAAGATGATGAATGGGATGGATAGGATAGAGGTGGAGAGGCTCTTCCCGCTCAGAAAGGACAGTAGGACTAGGGGGCACAGCCTCAAGATAAAGGGGGAGCGGTTTAGAACTGAGTTGAGGAGGAACTTCTTCACTCAAAGGGTGGTGAATCTCTGGAATTCTCTGCCCGTTGAAGTGGTGGAGGCTGCCTCGCTAAATATTTTTAAGACGCGGGTTGATGGGTTTTTGATAAGCGAGGGGATTAAGGGTTATGGGGAGAGGGCGGGAATGTGGAACTGAGACACGACAGATCAGCCATGATCTTATTGAATGGCGGGGCAGGCTCGAAGGGGTAGATGGCCTACTCCTGCTCCTATTTCTTATGTTCTTATGTTCTTATGTACCAACCCTCAATCCATTAGACTGTAAGGTAGAGGAGCAGAATGAGGCCATTCAGCCCCTCGAGCCCCGTACAATTACATCCTGGCCCCATCTGTATGACCATAAAACACAGGAGCAGAATGAGGCCACTCGGACCATCAAGCCTGCTCTGCCATTCAATCATGGCTGATATTTTCCCCATCCCCCCATTCTCCTGCCTTTTCCCCATAACCCCTGATCCCCTTATTAATCAGGAACCTATCTATCTCTGTCTTAAAGACACTCAGTGACCCGGCCTCCTCTGTGGCAAAGAGTTCCACAGATTCCCCACTCTCCGGCTGAAGAAATTCCTCCTCATCTCTGTTTTAAAGGATCGTCCCTTTATCCTGAGGTTGTGCCCTCTGGTTCTAGTTTTTCCTACTAGTGGAAACATCCTCTCCACGTCCACTCTATCCAGGGCCTCGCAGTATCCTGTAAGTTTCAATAAGATCCCACCCCCCATCCTTCTAAACTCCAACGAGTACAGACCCAGAGTCCTCAACCCGTTCCTCATCCGACAAGCTCTTCATCCCAGGGATCATTCTTGTGAACCTCCTCTGGACCCTTTCCAAGGCCAGCACATCCTTCCTTCGATCAGCAAAGACTGATAAGTTTCCCAATCCCATTTTCCTGCCCTTTCCCTGTATCCACTGATTCTCTGACAAATCAAGATTGTAACAAACTCTGTCTTAAATTTCCCCTACACCGTCCCCATCAAACACTCCCAGGACAGGTACAGCACAGGGTTAGATACAGAGTAAAGCTCCCTCTACACCGTCCCCATCAAACACTCCCAGGACAGGTACAGCACGGGGTTAGATACAGAGTAAAGCTCCCTCTACACTGTCCCCCCATCAAACACTCCCAGGACAGGTACAGCACGGGGTTAGATACAGAGTAAAGCTCCCTCTACACTGTCCCCCCATCAAACACTCCCAGGACAGGTACAGCACGGGGTTAGATACAGAGTAAAGCTCCCTCTACACTGTCCCCCCATCAAACACTCCCAGGACAGGGACAGCACGGGGTTAGATACAGAGTAAAGCTCCCTCTACACTGTCCCCCCATCAAACACTCCCAGGACAGGTACAGCACGGGGTTAGATACAGAGTAAAGCTCCCTCTACACTGTCCCCCCATCAAACACTCCCAGGACAGGTACAGCACGGGGTTAGATACAGAGTAAAGCTCCCTCTACACTGTCCCCCCATCAAACACTCCCAGGACAGGTACAGCACGGGGTTAGATACAGAGTAAAGCTCCCTCTACACTGTCCCCCCATCAAACACTCCCAGGACAGGTACAGCACGGGGTTAGATACAGAGTAAAGCTCCCTCTACACTGTCCCCCCATCAAACACTCCCAGGACAGGGACAGCACGGGGTTAGATACAGAATAAAGCTCCCTCTACACTGTCCCCCATCAAACACTCCCAGGACAGTATCTGAATCAGAAGTACCTTGATCGCCACGGACCTGGTATCGATAATCCTCGTTACTGTGACCTCCCTGTGATCTGTAGTAATACGGCCCAGACACACCCAGGGAGAAAAGATGACCCAGCATCAGAGTTCGGATTGTCAACATCCTGGGGGTTCTCCCTGGGCGGGGGCTGGGTGCTGCCCTCCTGCACACAGTTTGAAATGGAAACGAGTTAGGCAATCATTTCTCTTCCTCCCCATTCCCCACTCTCCGCCCTTATTCCCCACTCTCTCCCCCCCATTCCCCACTCCCCCCATTCCCCACACTCCCCCACTCTCCACTCTTGCCCCCATTCCCCACTCTCCCTCCATTCCCCACACTCTCCCTTCCATTCCTCACACTCTCCCCACTCCCCCACACTCTCCCCATTCTCTGCCCACTCCCCCACACTCTCCCCACTCCCCCACACTCTCCCCACTCCCCCACACTCTCCCCATTCTCTGCCCACTCTCCCACACTCTCCCCACTCCCCCACACTCTCCCCACTTCCCCCACACTCTCCCCACTTCCCCTACACTCTCCTTACTCCCCTACACTCTACCCACTTCCCCCACTCTCCCTACCCCTCCCACCCCACCCTGCCACACTCTCCCCACTCCCCCACACTCTCCCCACTTCCCCCACACTCTCCCCACTTCCCCCACACTCTCCCCACTTCCCCTACACTCTCCTTACTCCCCTACACTCTACCCACTTCCCCCACACTCTCCCTACCCCTCCCACCCCACCCTGCCACACTCTCCCCACTCCCCCACACTCTCCCCACTCCCCCACACTCTCCCCACTTCCCCCACACTCTCCCCACTTTCCCCCCACACTCTCTATTCCCCCACACTCTCCACACTCTCCCCACTTCCCCCACACTCCCTATTCCCCCACACTCTCCCCATCCCTACCACTCTCCCCACCCCTCCCACACTCTCCCCACCCCTCCCACACTCTCCCCACTCCCCCCCACACTCTCCCCACTTCCCCCACTGTCCCCACTCCCCCCACACTCTCCCCACTCCCCCCACACTCTCCCCATTTCCCCCACACTCTCCCCACTTCCCCACACTCTCCCCATTTCCCCCACACTGTCCCCATTTCCCCCACACTGTCCCCACTTCCCCCCACACTCTCCCCACTCTCTCCCCACTCCCCCCCACACTCTCCCCACTCCCCCCCACACTCTCCCCACTTCCCCCCACACTCTCCCCACTTCCCCCACACTCTCCCCTCTTTCCCCGATTCCTTACCTCGAGTGGATGTCTCTCTTGCTGTGTCCTGAGGGGTGCAGAGATGAGAAGCGGGGTCCCCTCGAGGTGGGCTTGGGGGGGAGGGGGAGTAGGGACAGAGTTGTCCCCCAGGGAGTGGGTGAGTGAGTTTGAGAGGCGATGGGAAAGTGTCTGTGTGTGTGTCAGTGATAAGTGTTGATGCTGGCCCCGGGGCCCTGCCTATTGTGTAACGTGCAGAGCTGTGCTCTGAGAATGAACAAACAAATGGCCTGTTTGGGGCTGCCATTGTGCACTGGCTGACTGCCTCTCATTGTGCGCCTTGCTCACATCTTGTGCCTTGGAGGCGGGCGGTTTAATCTCCAGGTTTTAAAGGATGTATTGTCCGCGCAGCCCCGAGTCTCCCCGGCTCAAATATCGCCTGCCTGTCCTCCATCCAATTCCGTTCCTTGGCATATTGTCACGGGCTCATTGTGTCTGTGTCACTGCCAAGGGGTGTCTGTTCAGGGTGGCGAGGTACAGTCACTCTCTGCCAGTTCCCATACAACATCACTTCATTTAGACTCCCGCTATGTCAATTCAATTAAACACGGCCCTGAGGCGGGGTGGGGGGGGATGGATGGCATCGTGTCCCTGTGAATGGTCAAGTCAGAACAACACTCCAGCATCCTGCAGCAACCCTGGGAAAAAGTATATGTCCCTTCCTATCCCTGTCTCTCTCTCTCCCTGTCTCTCCCTCTCTCCCTCCCTGTCTCTCCCTCCCTGTGTCTCTTCCTGTCTCTCTCTCTCCCAGTCTCTCCCTGTGTCTCTCCCTGTGTCTCTTCCTCTCTCTCCCCCTCTGTCTCTCTCTCTCTCCCCGTGTCTCCCCTCTCTGTGTCTCTGCCTCTCTCCATGTGTCTGCCTCTCTCCCTGACTCTGTCCCTCTCTCCCTGTCTCTCTCTCTCTCTCCCCGTGTCTCCCCTCTCTGTGTCTCTGCCTCTCTCCATGTGTCTGCCTGTCTCCCTGACTCTGTCCCTCTCTCCCTGTCTCTCTCTCTCTCCCTGTGTCTCCCCTCTCTGTGTCTCTGCCTCTCTCCATGTGTCTGCCTCTCTCCCTGACTCTGTCCCTCTCTCCCTGTCTCTCTCTCTCTCTCCCCGTGTCTCCCCTCTCTGTGTCTCTGCCTCTCTCCATGTGTCTGCCTCTCTCCCTGACTGTCCCTCTCTCCCTGTCTCTCTCTCTCTCTCCCCGTGTCTCCCCTCTCTGTGTCTCTGCCTCTCTCCATGTGTCTGCCTCTCTCCCTGACTCTGTCCCTCTCTCCCTGTCTCTCTCTCTCTCTCCCCGTGTCTCCCCTCTCTGTGTCTCTGCCTCTCTCCATGTGTCTGCCTGTCTCCCTGACTCTGTCCCTCTCTCTCTGTCTCTGCTTCTCGCTCTATTTCCCTGTCTCGCTCTGTGCCTCTCTCTCTCGCACTGTGTATCTGTCTCTCTCTTTCTGTCTCTCTCTCCCTGTTTCCCAGCTTCTCTCTCTGTGCATCTATCTCTCTCACTCTCTGTCTCTGTTTCCCTGTCTCTCTCTCTTTCCAATTCCCTGCTTCTCTCTCTGTGTCTCGATCTCTCTCGCTGTCCCTCTGTGTGTGTGTGTGAACGTATGTGTGTGTGTGTGTGTCTGTCTCTGTCCACCCCTCTCTGTATCTCTCTCTGTCTCCCTCTCTGCCTCTCTCTCTGTCCACCTCTCTCTGTCTCTCTTGCACTGCGTGTCTCTCTCCCTGTTTCCCTGTTTCTCTCTCAATGTCTCTCTGTCTCTGTCTATCTGTGTGTGTGTGTGTGTGTGTATGTGTCTCTTTCTCTCTCTCTGTTTTCCTGTAGGGGGCTGGGGGAGGTTACAGAGATAGGGAGAGGGGTGTAGGGACTGGAGGAGGTTACAGAGATAGGGAGGGGGTGTAGGGGGCTGGAGGAGGTTACAGAGATAGGGAGGGGGTGAAGGGACTGGAGGAGGTTACAGAGATAGGGAGGGGGTGTAGGGGGCTGGAGGAGGTTACAGAGATAGGGAGGGGGTGTAGGGGGCTGGAGGAGGTTACAGAGATAGGGAGGGGGTGTAGGGGCTGGAGGAGGTGACAGAGATAGGGAGGGGGTGTAGGGGCTGGAGGGGATTACAGAGATAGGGAGGGGGTTACAGAGATAGGGAGGGGGTGGAGGGACTGGAGGAGGTTACAGAGATAGGGAGGGGGTGCAGGGGGCTTGAAAAGGTTACAGAGATAGGGAGGGGGTGTAGGGGCTGGAGGAGGTTACAGAGATGGGAGGGGGTGGAGGGGGCCCAAGAAGGTTACAGAGATAAGGAGAGGGTGTAGGGACTGGAGGAGGTTACAGTGATAGGGAGGGGGTGTAGGGACTGGAGGAGGTTACAGAGATAGGGAGGGAGTGTAGGGGCTGGAGGAGGTTACAGAGATAGGGAGGGGGTGTAGGGACTGGAGGAGGTTACAGTGATAGGGAGGGGTGTAGGGACTGGAGGAGGTTACAGTGATAAGGAGGGGGTGTAGGGACTGGAGGAGGTTACAGTGATAGGGAGGGGGTGTAGGGGCTGGAGGAGGTTACAGAGATAGGGAGGGAGTGTAGGGGCTGGAGGAGGTTACAGAGATAGGGAGGGAGTGTAGGGCTGGAGGAGGTTACAGTGATAGGGAGGGGGTGTAGGGACTGGAGAAGGTTACAGTGATAGGGAGGGGGTGTAGGGGCTGGAGGAGGTTACAGAGATAGGGAAGGGGTGTAGGGGGCTGGAGGAGGTTACAGAGATAGGGAGGGGGTGTAGGGGGCTGGAGGAGGTTACAGAGATAGGGAGGGGTGGAGGGGGCCCGAGAAGGTTACAGAGATAAGGAGAGGGTGTAGGGACTGGAGGAGGGTGCTGAGAATAGGGAGGGGGTGTAGGGGGCTGGAGGGGGTTACAGAGATAGGGAGGGGGGTGTAGGGGCTGGAGGAGGTTACAGAGATAGGGAGGGGGTGGAGGGACTGGAGGAGGTTACAGTGATAGGGAGGGGGTGTAGGGACTGGAGGAGGTCACAGAGATAGGGAGGGGGTGTAGGGGCTGGAGGAGGTTACAGAGATAGGGAGGGGGTGTAGGGGGCTGGAGGGGGTTGCAGAGATAGGGAGGGGGGGTGTAGGGGCTGGAGGAGGTTACAGAGATAGGGAGGGGGTGTAGGGGGCTGGAGGAGGTTACAGAGATAGGGAGGGGGTGGAGGGGGCCCGAGAAGGTTACAGAGATAAGGAGAGGGTGTAGGGACTGGAGGAGGGTGCTGAGAATAGGGAGGGGGTGTGGGTGCTGGAAGGGGTCACAGGGATAGGAAGGCGGTTGAGTGATGGATCAGAGGGGGTTAAAGCTGATTCTGTTTCTCAGCTACTGTGACCTCCATGTGAGGGAGGGAGGGAGCAGCGTTGTTGTTGTTCTGTGAGGGTACACTGTGCCAGGACGGTGTGGCCACATGTCTGGGCTGGCCTTCCGCTCACCCTCATTGTCATGCAGTACTTGTTAGGCAGCGCTGCAGCATCCAACTCCCTGCCAAAGCTCACTCTGCCCCATGGCCCCTACACCCCCTCCCTATCTCCGTAACCCCCTACACCCCCTCCCTATCTCCGTAACCCCCTCCCTATCTCCGTAACCCCCTACACCCCCTCCCTATCTCCGTAACCCCCTCCCTATCTCCGTAACCCCCCACACCCCTTCCCTATCTCCGTAACCCCCTCCGGCCCCCTCCCTATCTCCGTAACCCCCTACACCCCCTCCCTATCTCTGTAACCCCCTACACCCCCTCCCTATCTCTGTAACCCCCTCCAGCCCCTACACTCCCCTCCCTATCTCCGTAACCCCCTCCAGGCCCCTACACCCCCTCCCTATCTCTGTAACACAGGCCCCTACACCCCCTCCCTATCTCTGTAACCCCCTCCAGCCCCCTCCCTATCTCCGTAACCCCCTCCAGCCCCCTCCCTATCTCCGTAACCCCCTCCAGCCCCCTCCCTATCTCTGTAACCCCCTCCAGCCCCCTCCCTATCTCCGTAACCCCCTCCAGCCCCCTCCCTATCTCTGTAACCCCCTCCAGCCCCTACACCCCCCTCCCTATCTCTGTAACCCCCTCCAGCCCCTCCCTATCTCTGTAACCCCCTCCAGCCCCTACACCCCCTCCCTACCTCTGTAACCCCCTCCAGCCCCTACACCCCCTCCCTATCTCTGTAACCCCCTCCCTATCTCTGTAATCCCCTCCAGCCCCTACACCCCCTCCAGCCCCCCTACACCCCCTCCCTATCTCTGTAACCCCCTCCAGCCCCTACACCCCCTCCCTACCTCTGTAACCCCCTCCAGCCCCTACACCCCCTCCCTATCTCTGTAACCCCCTCCCTATCTCTGTAATCCCCTCCAGCCCCTACACCCCCTCCAGCCCCCCTACACCCCCTCCCTATCTCTGTAACCCCCTCCAGCCCCTACACCCCCTCCCTATCTCTGTAACCCCCTCCAGCCCCCTACACCGCCTCCCTATCTCCGCAACCCCCTCCAGCCCCCTCCCTATCTCCGCAACCCCCTCCAGCCCCCTACACACCCTCCCTATCTCCGTAACCCCCTCCAGCCCCTCCCTTTCTCTGTAACCCCCTCCAGCCCCCTCCCTATCTCTGTAACCCCCACCAGCCCCCTCCCTAGCTCTGTAACCCCCTCCAGCCCCCTCCCTATCTCTGTAACGCCCTCCAGCCCCCTACACCCCCTCCCTGTCTCTGTAACCTCCTCCAGCCTCCTACACCCCCTCCCTATCTCTGTAACCTCCTCCAGCCCCCTACACCCCCTCCCTATCTCTGTAACCCCCTCCAGCCCCCTCCCTATCTCCGTAACCCCCTCCGGCCCCCTACACCCCCTCCCTATCTCTGTAACCCCCTCCAGCCCCCTCCCTATCTCCGTAATCCCCTCCAGCCCCCTACACCCCCTCCCTATCTCCGTAACCCCCTCCAGCCCCCTCCCTATCTCCGTAACCCCCTCCGGCCCCCTACACCCCCTCCCTATCTCTGTAACCCCCTCCAGCCCCCTCCCTATCTCTGTAACCCCCTCCAGCCCCCTCCCTATCTCCGTAACCCCCTCCAGCCCCCTCCCTATCTCTGTAACCCCCTCCAGCCCCCTCCCTATCTCCGTAACCCCCTCCAGCCCCCTCCCTATCTCTGTAATCCCCTCCAGCCCCCTACACCCCTCCCTATCTCTGTAACCCCCTCCAGCCCCCTCCCTATCTCTGTAACCCCCTCCAGCCCCCTCCCTATCTCCGTAACCCCCTCCAGCCCCCTCCCTATCTCTGTAATCCCCTCCAGCCCCCTACACCCCCTCCAGCCCCCTACACCCCTATCTCTGTAACCCCCTCCAGCCCCCTCCCTATCTCTGTAACCCCCTCCAGCCCCCTCCCTATCTCTGTAACCTCCTCCAGCCCCTACACCCCTTCCCTATCTCTGTAACCTCCTCCAGCCCCCTACACCTCCTCCCTATCTCTGTAACCCCCTCCGGCCCCCTACTCCCCCTATCTCTGTAACCTCCTCCAGTCCTCTACACACCCTCCCTATCTCTGTAACCTCCTCCAGTCCTCTACACACCCTCCCTATCTCTGTAACCCCCTCCAGCCTCTACAACCCTCCGAGATCTCTGCGTTCCTCCAATTCCAGCCTCTCGAGCATCCCCTGATTCCCATCGCTCCGCCATTGGGGGGCCGTGCCTTCAGCTGCCTGGGGGGGGGGCCCTAAGCTCTGGAATTCCCTTCCTAAACCCCTCCACTTCTCTCTCCCTGTCTCTTTCTCTCTCCCTGTTTCTCTCTCTCTGTCTGTGTTTATCTCTCTGTCTCTCTATATCTCTCCCTCTCTGTGACTCTGTCTGTATCTCTCCATTTCTCTCTCTGTCTCTCTTTCGATCTCTCTCTCTGTCTCGCTCTCTCCCTCTCTGTCTCTTTCTGTCTCCCTCTCTCCCTCTGTCTGTCTCCCTCTCTCCCTCTCTCTCTCCTACTTTAAGACGCTCCTTAAATCCATCCCCTCTGACCAAGCTTTTGGTCGCCTGTCCCTTCATTGCCCCAGGGTTTGACTTCACTCTGAGCCTTTGCTGAAATGTGCTCCACAAATGCAAGTTGATGTTCTTGTTGAGTGGCTGGGAACTGGTTGTCGGACGGGGGAAAGGCGTCAGCCACACCCCGCAGACGGGGGTTCCCACAGCCAGCAAGGTGGATAGCACAGCGACCCTGTCCCCGAGTGGCTGCAAAGTGCGATGGATAGTGAGAGGCACTACAGAAATGCAAATCCTTGTTGCAGTTCATCGGAATAAGACGGGACAATTTCACTTCTGGGGGTTATAGAATCATAGAATCACTACAGTGCAGAAGGAGGCCATCTGGCCCATCAAGTCTGCACCATCTACAATCCCACCCTGGCCTTATCCCCATCACCCCACATATTTGTCCTGCTAGTCCTCCTGACACTAAGGGGCAATTTAACATGGCCAATCAGCCATGATTGAGACTTTCGCTTCACATTCTCACAAGAAAAGGTTAAAGTGAATGCCTCACTAAAATATATAAAATATAAATGACAATAGATAAATTAACCAGATTATTACTGCGATGCATACCTTGAAGGAAGAATTAGAGGACATAAAAATAAGTTAAGTAAAAACAAATCATAGAATCACTACAGTGCAGAAGAAGGCCATTTAGCCCACCCTGGCCGTATCCCCATAACCCCACACATTTACCCTGCTAGTCCTCCTGACACCAAGGGGCAATTTAACATCTTTGGAGTGTGGGAGGAAACCGAAAAGCTCAGAGAAACCAACGGGGACAATGTGCACAATCCATACAGTCATTCGAAGCTAGAATTGAACACAGGTTCCTGGGGCCATGAGGCTGCAGTGCTAACCACTGTGCCATCATGCCATCCTGATCTAAAGAAAACATGAGTTACGATCACATTTGTTTGAATGATAAATGGGACAGTGTATTGAACAGGTTAATACATACTGCAGGCTAAAAAATTAGGGTTTCAAAGTAAAATTAGGAGGAGAGAATTAATGTAGTAGAGGAAAGAAAGGAAAAACTATTTTGTTTAGTTTTACCTTGGTAGTCATTGTAAACTAGCTAACTGAAAATCAAGTCCTCGGCCTAACTTAGTACAAATGTTGTGCATTATCTTTGCCTTCAATATAGCAGGCTTAAGGGGAAAGCCAATCATATTAAAACAAAACCATTTAGGTAACCAAGTACAAGGAGTTTGGCCTGAACAGGATTTGGAATGGTTTGATGCTGTTGTTTAGCTTCCAAGTACCTTGAATATAATTATTTTGAAAAGTCAGTGGAAATCTCTGCTGTGCAGAACTTGCATTATCAGGGAGGGGACTGGGAGGCTGAATGTTGGGGGGCAGCAGGTATCACCAGCCTGGTCTGGGACGGGTATCTCCTTCTTGGTAGCCTCTCCTTCCTGCCAATCTCATTTGACCACCATCTCAACAGGTCAAGGGTCAAGGGGCAGGATTCTGTGCCAGGGTTCAAGGTTCAGCCTTGGCTCTCGGTCAGAGTATTCTTTCCCAATACTCCCGCCAGTAACTTTCATCCTCAGTTCCTGTTTGGCTGTGTCTGTACGTCATTCCCAATGTCTCAAGTGGTCCAATAGCCTGGGTAAGAAAGAACAGATCAGGCACTACCTCAGCACTGACCCTCCCACAGTGCGGCGCTCCCTCAGCACCGACCCTCCCGCAGTGCGGCGCTCCCTCGGCACCGACCCTCCCGCAGTGCGGCGCTCCCTCGGCACTGACCCTCCCACAGTGCGGCGCTCCCTCAGCACCGACCCTCCCACAGTGCGGCGCTCCCTCAGCACCGACCCTCCCGCAGTGCGGCGCTCCCTCGGCACCGACCCTCCCGCAGTGCGGCGCTCCCTCGGCACTGACCCTCCCACGGTGCGGCGCTCCCTCGGCACTGACCCTCCCGCAGTGCGGCGCTCCCTCAGCACCAACATTCCCACAGTGCGGCGCTCCCTCGGCACTGACCCTCCCACAGTGCGGCGCTCCCTCGGCACCGACCCTCCCACAGTGCGGCACCCCCTCGGCACTGACCCTCCCCACAGTGCGGTGCTCCCTCAGCACCGACATTCCCACAGTGCGGCGCTCCCTCGGCACCGACCCTCCCACAGTGCGGCGCTCCCTCGGCACCGACCCTCCCACAGTGCGGCGCTCCCTCAGCACTGACCCTCCCACAGTGCGGCGCTCCCTCGGCACCGACCCCCCCCCCCACAGTGCGGCGCTCCCTCGGCACCGACCCTCCCACAGTGCGGCGCTCCCTCAGCACTGACCCTCCCACAGTGCGGTGCTCCCTCAGCACTGGCAGGGACCTTGATAATGTGTTCCAATATTTAGAATGAGGTCTGCAATGGATAACATGGTGTATGTGAGCATTGCATCAGTGACTATTAATCTCATTGTCGGGAGGGAGATGCAGAGACAGAGGCTGAGGGGAGACCTGATCGAAGTCTATAAAATTCTGATAGGTGTCGCAAGGGGTTGACAATCAGAATCTTTTACCCAGATGTTGAGTTGTCTAATCATAGAATCCCTACACTGCCAAAGGAGGCCATTCGGCCCATTGAATCTGCACTGATCACAATCCCACCCAGGGCCTATTCCCGTACCCCACATAATTACCCTACTAATCCACCCTAACCTGCACATCTTTGGACACTAAGGGACAATTTAGCATGGCCAATCCACCTAACCTGCACATCTTTGGACACTAAGGAACAATTTAGCATGGCCAATCCACCTAACCTGCACATCTTTGGACACTAAGGAACAATTTAGCATGGTCAATCCACCCTAACCTGCACATCTTTGGACACTAAGGGGACAATTTAGCATGGCCAATCCACCCTAACCTGCACATCTTTGGACACTAAGGGACAATTTAGCATGGCCAATCCCCCTAACCTACACATCTTTGGACACTAAGGGACAATTTAGCATGGCCAATCCACCCTAACCTGCACATCTTTGGACACGAAGGAACAATTTAGCATGGTCAATCCACCCTAACCTGCACATCTTTGGACACGAAGGAACAATTTAGCATGGTCAATCCACCCTAACCTGCACATCTTTGGACACTAAGGAACAATTTAGCATGGCCAATCCACCTAATGTGCGTGTAAGAACATGAGAACTAGGAGCAGGAGTGGGCCATTCGGCCCCTCGAGCCTGCCCCGCCATTCAATAAGATCATGGCTGATCTTTCTGTGGACTCGGCTCCATTTACCCGCCCGCTCCCCGTAATTCCTTTACTGTTCAAAAATCTATCTATCCTTGCCTTAAAAACATTCAATGAGGGAGCCTCAACTGGGCAGGGAATTCCACAGATTCCCAACCCTTTGGGTGAAGACGTTCCTCCTCAACTCAGTCCTAAATGTGCCCCCCCTTATTTTGAGGCCATGCCCCCTTAATCCGTTAATAAAGTCCTTAATCTTTCGGACTGTGGGAGGAAACTAGAGCACCCAGAGGAATCCCACGCACAGACAGGGGTTGGGGGGTGGTGGTGGGAGAATGTGCAGACTCCACACAGACAGGGACCAGAGGCTGCGAAGGGATTTGTTGATAAGTGTCGTGAATATGCGAGGAATCGAGGGTGAGGGAGCAAGGGTAGGCAGAAGGGATGAGTTTGATGAATTTAGTTTGGCGTTACGCCAGGCACAGCAGAGTGGGCCGAAGGGCCTGTACCTCGCGACATCTTGTGAACTGAGCTCAGCCCAGGGCACTTCCCAGCCGCACTAACATCCCCGCCTGGAAGCTGGGATTGCTTTAGGTCGCTGTGCACAGAGTTGAGGTGGAGAGTTATCATCTACGATAGAACTCCCAGAACCTGTTCCTCCAGCAATCCAAGACTGCACTGCTAAACATCTCTCTGAGATATATCAAAGGACCCGCAATTTGTTATGTAATCTACAGAGGTCAAATGCAGAGCGCATCCCGCGATTGGGACGATAAGGCAGCACAACAGGCCAAGACAGCGACAGGAATGTATCTGGAGCAAAGAGAGTTCAGGATTCATGTCGAGAGTAGTTCAGAGGGGAGTGGCCACAAGCGTACTAAAATATCGTGTCTCGTAACCACCACTCCAGGGATCGGGAATGCACAACCCAGGGAGCGCCGCACTGTCGGGGGGGGTCGGTGCTGAGGGAGCGCCGCACTGTCGGGGGGGGTTGGTGCTGAGGGAGCGCTGCACTGTGGGAGGGTCGGTGCCGAGGGAGCGCCGCACTGTGGGAGGGTCGGTGCTGAGGGGGCGCCGCACTGTGGGAGGGTCGGTGCTGAGGGAGCCCCGCAGTGTCGGGGAGGGTCGGTGCTGAGGGAGCGCCGCACTGTGGGAGGGTCGGTGCTGAGGGGGCGCCGCACTGTGGGAGGGTCGGTGCTGAGGGAGCCCCGCAGTGTCGGGGAGGGTCGGTGCTGAGGGAGCGCCGCACTGCGGGAGGGTCGGTGCTGAGGGGGCGCCGCACTGTGGGAGGGTCGGTGCTGAGGGAGCCCCGCAGTGTCGGGGAGGGTCGGTGCTGAGGGAGTGCCGCACTGTGGGAGGGTCGGTGCTGAGGGGGCGCCGCACTGTGGGAGGGTCGGTGCTGAGGGAGCCCCGCAGTGTCGGGGAGGGTCGGTGCTGAGGGAGCGCCGCACTGTGGGAGGGTCAGTGCCGAGGGAGCGCGGCAATGTGGGAGGGTCGGTGTTGAGGGAGCGTCGCACTGTGGGTCAGTGCCGAGGGAGCGCCGCACTGCGGGAGGGTCGGTGCTGAGGGAGTGCCGCACTGTGGGTCAGTGCCGAGGGAGCGCCGCACTGCGGGAGGGTCGGTGTTGAGGGAGTGCCGCACTGTGGGTCAGTGCCGAGGGAGCGCCGCACTGCGGGAGGGTCGGTGCTGAGGGAGTGCCGCACTGTGGGTCAGTGCCGAGGGAGCGCCGCACTGTGGGAGGGTCGGTGCCGAGGGAGCGCCGCACTGTGGGAGGGTCGGTGCTGAGGGAGCGCCGCACTGTGGGAGGGTCGGTGCCGAGGGAGCGCCGCACTGTGGGAGGGTCAGTGCTGAGGGAGCGCCACACTGTGGGAGGGTCGGTGCTGAGGGAGCGCCGCACTGTGGGAGGGTCGGTGCCGAGGGAGCGCCGCACTGTGGGAGGGTCAGTGCTGAGGGAGCGCCGCACTGTGGGAGGGTCGGTGCTGAGGGAGCGCCGCACTGTGGGAGGGTCGGTGCTGAGGGAGCGCCGCACTGTGGGAGGGTCGGTGCTGAGGGAGCGCCGCACTGTGGGAGGGTCGGTGCTGAGGGAGTGCCGCACTGTGGGAGGGTCAGTGCCGAGGGAGCGCCGCACTGTGGGAGGGTTGGTGCTGAGGGAGCGCCGCACTGTGGGAGGGTCAGTGCCCCAACTCCAAGCCCACAACCAGGGGTGTGCCAATGGGCTGTCCGAGTCCCTCCCCCGTCCGCTGGGTGTGCAGGGGTTAACTCCGGGGTGGCACTGTCGGCAAGCAGACGCCAGGAGCAGATGTGAGGCGTGACGGAATGGAGGCTCAACCAGTTCCTCTTATCGAATCCATCTGACAGTGCCTCTTTCAGCCTCGCTCTCTCTCCTTTCGCAGCTCCCCGTGGCTCCTTCTCCCATTGTTTCTTAGGCGCTGCACAGACAAAGCATACTATTCATAGAGTACATAGATTTGAGTTATTATTGTCACGTGTATTGGGATACAGTGAAAAGTATTGTTTCCTGTGCGCTATACAGACGAAGCATACCGTTCATAGAGAAGGAAAGGAGTACAGAATGTAGTGTTACAGTCACAGTGAGGGTGTAGAGAAAGATCAGCTTAATGCGAGGTAGGTCCACTCAAAAGTCTGACAGCAGCAGGGAAGAAGCTGTTCTTGAGTCAGTCGGTACGGGACCTCAGACTTTTGTATCTTTTTCCCGATGGAAGAAGGTGGAAGAGAGAATGTCTGGGGTGCGGGGGGTCCTTGATTACGCTGGCTGCTTTTCCCCAAGGCAGCGGGAAGTGTAGACAGAGTCAATGGATGGGAGGCTGGTTTGTGTGATGGATTGGGCTACATTCACCACCCTTTTGTAGTTCCTTGTGGTCTTGGGCAGAGCAGGAGCCCAGACCAAGCTGTGATACAACCAGAAAGAATGCTTTCTATGGGGCACCTGTAAAAGTTGGTGTGAATCGTAGCGGACATACCAAATTTCCTTAGTCTTCTGAGACAGTAGAGGCGTTGGTGGGGCTTTCTTAACTATAGTGTCGGCGTGGGGGGGACCAGGACAGGTGGAGAGACCAACACAGGGCAGTCCTAGCAGACAAGCCAAACTTCCTTGGCCTCCTGAGAAAGTAGAGGCGTTGACAAGAACAAGTCGTAAACGCCAATGAATCAAAATCAGGTCGAAAGCGGCGAGAGTGAATCACCCACAGTCGAATAGCCAACAGGACTGAGAGAGGGAGTTGCCCCCCAGTTTGTGCCTCCCGCTCCCCACAGCACTTCCACGCAAGCAGGATGATGACTCTGCAATGACCCTCATCAGTATATCAGTGGATCATTGCATTAAAGGCAGCAGGAGCGTATATCTCTGAAGGAATTTTTGACAACATATTTCACATTCCTCAACATCCAGCAGACACCAGGAAAGATAATGATAAGATTCTGTTAAATATCATGCCAAAGAAAACACAATGTGCTATCCCCATAAAATCAAGGTGATATTTGGGCTACAGGAACCATTCGAGCCCTCACTATCCCAGGACAGGTACAGCACGGGGTTAGATACAGAGTAAAGCTCCCTCTACACTGTCCCCCCATCAAACACTCCCAGGACAGGTACAGCACGGGGTTAGATACAGAGTAAAGCTCCCTCTACACTGTCCCCCATCAAACACTCCCAGGACAGGTACAGCACGGGGTTAGATACAGAATAAAGCTCCCTCTACACTGTACCCCCATCAAACACTCCCAGGACAGGTACAGCACAGGGTTAGATACAGAATAAAGCTCCCTCTACACTGTACCCCCATCAAACACTCCCAGGACAGGTACAGCACGGGGTTAGATACAGAATAAAGCTCCCTCTACACTGTCCCCCCATCAAACACTCCCACAACAGGTACAGCACGGGGTTAGATACAGAGTAAAGCTCCCTCTACACTGTCCCCCATCAAACACTCCTCGAACAGGTACAGCACGGGGTTAGATACAGAGTAAAGCTCCCTCTACACTGTCCCCCATCAAACACTCCTCGAACAGGTACAGCACGGGGTTAGATACAGAGTGAAGCTCCCTCTACACTGTCCCCATCAAACACTCCCAGGACAGGTACAGCACGGGGTTAGATACAGAGTAAAGCTCCCTCTACACTGTCCCCCATCAAACACTCCTCGAACAGGTACAGCACGGGGTTAGATACAGAGTAAAGCTCCCTCTACGCTGTCCCCATCAAACACTCCCAGGACAGGTACAGCACGGGGTTAGATACAGAGTAAAGCTCCCTCTACACTGTCCCCCCATCAAACACTCCCAGGACAGGTACAGCACGGGGTTAGATACAGAGTAAAGCTCCCTCTACACTGTCCCCCCATCAAACACTCCCAGGACAGGTACAGCACGGGGTTAGATACAGAGTAAAGCTCCCTCTACACTGTCCCCCATCAAACACTCCCAGGACAGGTACAGCACGGGGTTAGATACAGAGTAAAGCTCCCTCTACACTGTCCCCCATCAAACACTCCCAGGACAGGTACAGCACGGGGTTAGATACAGAGTAAAGCTCCCTCTACACTGTCCCCCCATCAAACACTCCCAGGACAGGTACAGCACGGGGTTAGATACAGAGTAAAGCTCCCTCTACACTGTCCCTCATCAAACACTCCCAGGACAGGTACAGCACGGGGTTAGATACAGAGTAATGCCGAAAGCCATTCAGAGTAGTATCCTTATATCCTCATTGTAGTATTGAGGAAGTGGAGGTGGGGGGGAGGGGTGGGTGGTTGCAGAAGGACTTGGACAGTTTAGGAGTGTGGGCAAACTGTGGTGGATGGAATACAATGTGGAAAAGTGTGAGGTTATGCACTTTGTAAGGATGTGCGGGTTAGATGGATTGGCCATGGTAAATTGCTCCTTTGTGTCCAAGGATGTGCGGGTTAGGGGGAGTGGCCATGGCCTATTCTCCCTCAGTGTACCCAAACACTGGCGACTAGGGGATTTTCACAGTAATTTCATTGCAGTGTTAATGTACAAAGAACAACACAGCCCGGGAAACAGGCCCTTTGGCCCAACGAGCCCACGCTGCCAATTTAATGTTATGAGTCCCCTCTCCACCCATGACCCCTGGGATGGAGGAGGGGACTGGTAATGTTAAAATGGCGGCGTGGGCTCGTTGGGCCGAAGGGCCTGTTTCCCGTGCTGTTTTTTGTTCTTTGTCTATGCTTTATGGCATTCCACATTGAGGGGAGACTAATTTAGGGACAATTTATTACACCAATCAGCCTAATTGCACATCCTTGGGGTGTGGGAGGAAACCGGAGTACCCGGAGAAAACCCACGCAAGCACGGGGAGAATGCGCAAACTCCCACAGACACCGGCCCAAATCCATGTATCTGCACAGCAAACAGTGATAGTCAACTGACTCGTGACGCTAATAATTAAACTTTGAACCATTTGGACAATTGTCTTGGCTTGTATTCTTCGGATGGCAGTGGGAAGAGTTAATTACACACACCGTGTGTCTGCCACATTGCAGCAGTGCAATTTTACATAACAGAACAATGTGAAGCATCTTCCCTAAGCCGTCCCTAATAAATTGGAATCGCTCAGCGAACAAAGCCCAGAATTTAATCTCACTCAGATATTTAGTGCCCCGCTTTTTAACAATGCCAGTCCAGCTATAGTTTCACTCACTCTTTCTCCAAACAAAAGGTTCGCCTCGAACCCTCTCCCTCTGCGACATGGGAAAGAATGGATAATTTCTCCTCTTCTTCCGCTGTGTCCCCGTTTCTCCAGTTACAATAATCTCTCCCCATTTCCTCTCTGCCTCTAATCCCAGAGGTGGTTTGTTTTATTATTTGCTCTGGGGATGTGGTCCTCGCTTGCTAAACCCACTATTACCCGTTGCTAATTGGCCCCTCGAGAAGGCGGTGAGTGAGCCGCCATCTTGAACCTGCCAACACCCCCGTGTGTGGGGTAGGTACACCCACAGTGCTGTTAGGGAGGGAGTTCCGGGATTGTTATTGGACATCAGTCAGTCCCCGTGTGTGGGGTAGGTACACCCACAGCGCTGTTAGGGAGGGAGTTCCGGGATTGTTATTGGACATCAGTCAGTCCCCGTGTGTGGGGTAGGTACACCCACAGTGCTGTTAGGGAGGGAGTTCCGGGATTGTTATTGGATATCAGTCAGTCCCCGTGTGTGGGGTAGGTACACCCACAGTGCTGTTAGGGAGGGAGTTCCAGGATTGTTATTGGACTTATTATACGTGTCCATCAACGGGGACGATGTAGAAATGATCGACAGCTTCAAGGTTTTAGATGTCCAGATCACCAACAACCTGTCCTGGTTCCCCCCATGCCGACACTATAGTTAAGAAAGCCCCACCAACGCCTCTACTTTCTCAGAGTACGAAGGAAATTCGACATGTCCGCTACGACTCTCACCAACTTTTACAGATGCTCCATAGAAAGCATTCTTTCTGGATGTATCACAGCTTGGTATGGGCTCCTGCTCTACCCAAGAGTGCAAGGAACTACAAAAGGTCATGAATGTAGCCCAATCCATCAAACTGTCTACACTTCCCGCTGCCTCGGGAAAAGCAGCCGGCATAATCAAGGCCCCCTCCCCCCCTCCCCCCCCACACACCCCGGACATTCTCTCTTCCAAATTCTTCCGTTGGGAAACAGATACAAAAGTCACGTACCAACCGACTCAAGAACAGCTTCTTCCCTGCTGCTGTCAGACTTTTGAATGGACCTACCTCGCATTAAGTTGATCTTTCTCTACACCCTCGCTGTGACTGTCACACTACATTCTGCACTCTCTCATTTCCTTGTCTATGAACGGTATGCTTTGTCTGTATAGCGCGCAAGAAACAATACTTTTCATTGTATTAGTACATGTGACAATAATAAATCAAATCAAATCAAAAGTCAGGATGGTGAGGGCTCGGAGGGGGAACTTGCAAGTGATGGTGTTCCCCAAGTGGCTGCTGCCCCCGCCTTGTGCTTCTAGATGGTAGAGGTGGTGGGTTTGGAAGGGGCTGATACTGTTATCTGGACTCCAGCATGTACCTTCCCCGTGTCTGCATGGGTTTCCTCCAGGTGCTCCAGTTTCCTCCCACAGTCTGAAACACATGCTGGTTAGGGCGCATTGGGCCATGCTAAATTCTCCCTCAGTGTAACCCAAACAGGAGTGTGGCGATGAGGGGGATTTTCACAGTAACTTCATTGCAGTGTTAATGTAAGCCTTACTTGTGACAACTAATCAATAAAGTTTTAAAACTTTAAACTTCAAGAGAGGGCCAGACCAGAAACAAAAAGTTATTGCCAACTTTCCCAGCAAGTTTCACTAACCCAGCAAGTGCCAAAGTGTCTTCATTGGATATGTAGCAGTCAGAATATTGTTGGAAACACGACAGCCAATTTGTACACAATAAGCTCCCATAAAGAACATGCTCCCACTCCTCTCCCGCCCTCGCCAACAATCATCTAGTTTTCGGCAGACACTGGAAGTCTAAAATAAAGGAACAGAAAATGCTAGAAAAACTCAGCAGGTCAGGCAGCCTCTACAGAGAGAGGCACAGAGTTAACATTTGGTACAATCCCCGCAGTGCAGAAAGAGGCCATTCGGCCCATTGAGAATGCATCGAGCACAATCCCACCCTGGCTCTATCCCCAGGGTAAACCCCGCATATTTACCCCGCTAATCCCCCTGACACTAAGGGACAATTTACCATGGCCAATCCCCCTAATCTACACATCTTTGGACACTAAGGGACAATTTAGCATGGCCAATCCACCTAACCTACACATTTTTGGACATTAAGCGGCAATTTGGCACAGCTAATGCACCCTAACCTGCATGTCTTTTGGACTGGAAACCAGAGCACCCGGAGGAAACCCACGCAGACACAAGGGAGAACGTGCAGACTCCGCACAGACAGTGACCCGAGCCGGGAATCAAAAATGGGTTTGTGGTGCCCTGAGGCAGCAGTGCCAACCCTGATCTTAACCAAGAGGACCTAGACGGTGCTTTCTGTGCTGCGAAAATCCTTATCCCAGCAACAACTCCTGCTGTTTGACTGGTTGGGTTCTGGTATTGACACACATATGGTAATGGTGAAAGGGCGTGTATCCTGCCCTGTCCTCTATCTGAGTAGGTCTATATAATAGGCTGGCTTCCTGCATCTGCATCTTGTTGTTTCTGGGTAACCTCGGTACACCGGCTGAGTTGCAGTCTCTGCTTGCTTTTGCTGTGTGGTAGCTAGGGAGCTTGTTAGTGCTCTTGTTTTCTCTGCTTCCTGTTTTATTTTGTTGCAGAGAAAGTTGCCTCGCAGCTGAGAGAGAGAGACAGCTTTCTGAAGAGAACTGTCACTGCGACAGACAGAGTTCTTTGCACAGAAAGTTTGCCTCTGACAGAGAGAGAGACAGAGTTTCTTCTTGCAGTGAAGTTTCTCTGCGACAGAGAGACATATTTTTGCCAGTGGGACCCTGGGGTGTGACCCACCCCCCCTCTTTCAAACATGAGCAACGCCTCGACAACCAACATGCGGCTTAAACTCCCGCTCATCTGCCTCCTCCTGCAGCTCCTGCTCATCATCCTGTTTGGAGTCTTCGTTCGCTACGACAGAGACACTGACCCCAGCGAGTGGTCCAGGCGCAAGGCTCAGGAGAACGTCACTGATTCCGACAACGAGTTCTACTTTAGGTACCCCAGTGAGTAAGAACGCAGAACTAAACCTTTATCCCCCCTCCCCTTCATCTCTCCTTCCTCCTTCCCTCTCTCTCCCTTTAATCTCCCTTTTCTCCTTCCCTCTCTCTCCCTTTAATCTTTCCTTTCTTCTTCCCTCTCTCTCTCTCCCCTCCCGTTCTCTTCCTTCAATCTCCCCTTTCTCCTTCCCCCCTCTTTCTCTCTCCCCCCTTTCTCTCCCTTTAATCTCTCCATTCTCCTTCCCTCTCTCTCCGTTTAATCTCTCCACTCTCCTTCCCTCTCTCTCCCTTTAACCTCTCCTTTCTCCTTCCCTCTCTCACTCTCCTCCCTTTCTCTTCCTTTAATCTCCCCTTTCTCCTCCCCCTCCCTTTCTCTCCCTTTAATCTCCCCTTTCTCCTTCCCTCTCTTCTCCCTTTAATCTACCCTTTCTCTTCCCTCTCGCTCTCTTGATTAGTCTCTCCTTTCTTCTCTCTCTCTCATTAATCTCTCTCTCTCTCGTAATCTCACTTTTCTCTCTCTCAGATGGCTGCATTGTTGCCTGATTTTTTCCCCCTTTAAACCTTCCTCCAGGGCACGTTACAAAACTGTGATGCCTTTTCTTGCCAAATAGCAATCTGGTCAGACTGGGTGGGTGGATGGTGGTGGTGGTGGTGGTGGGGGGAGGCAGTTAAGGGCTACAGCCGAGAGGGAGGGCAACACAATCGCGCAGCAGCAAGAAGTGCCAAGGAGTGGGAAGCATTTCCCAAGCAGCTATTTGGCTACAGGAGCCATCAGATTTTCATAACATCGTTTATTTTTCAAGCAAGCCTCACCCCTTCCCCATAGCCTTCGAGGAATAAAGTGAGGGGGGAGGATGGAGGAGAGGTGGGTGCTTTCAAACTAAAAATAGTGAATTAAAAAATTCAACCCCTCCCGTTTCGCTTGCCCTTTCCAATCTCGACTCTGCAATACTTGGCTGTTACTCTGGGGTGTGACATGGGCTGAGGGCTAGGTTCATTTCCCAACACTGTGGGGGCAACACACCTTTCCCTCCACCGTCCTGCAGCGCGGCGCTCCCTCGGCACCGACCCTCCCGCAGCGCGGCACTCCCTCGGCACCGACCCTCCCGCAGCGCGGCGCTCCCTCGGCACCGACCCTCCCGCAGCGCGGCGCTCCCTCGGCACCGACCCTCCCGCAGCGCGGCGCTCCCTCGGCACCGACCCTCCCGCAGTGCGGCGCTCCCTCGGCACCGACCCTCCCGCAGCGCGGCGCTCCCTCGGCACCGACCCTCCCGCAGCGCGGCGCTCCCTCGGCACCGACCCTCCCGCAGTGCGGCGCTCCCTCGGCACCGACCCTCCCGCAGCGCGGCGCTCCCTCGGCACCGACCCTCCCGCAGCGCGGCGCTCCCTCGGCACCGACCCTCCCGCAGCGCGGCGCTCCCTCGGCACCGACCCTCCCCACAGTGCGGCGCTCCCTCGGCACCGACCCTCCCACAGTACGGCGCTCCCTCAGCACCGACCCTCCAACAGCGCTGTGCTCCCTCAGCACTGCTGAGTTTTGGTTAGAATTTGGGATCTGGTTGATGTGGGGAGGGTGAACATAAGAACATAAGAAATAGTGTCGCTGCTCAGTTCCACTTTCCCGCCCTCTCCCCATAACCCTTAATCCCCTCTCTTATCAAAAACCCATCAACCCGCTTCTTAAAAATATTTAGCGAGGCAGCCTCCACCACTTCAACGGGCAGAGAATTCCAGAGATTCACCACCCTTTGAGTGAAGAAGTTCCTCCTCAACTCCGTTCTAAACCGCCTCCCCTTTATCTTGAGGCTGTGCCCCCTAGTCCTACTGTCTTTTTTGAGCGGGAAGAGTCTCTCCACCTCTATCCTATCCATCCCATTCATCATCTTATACGTCTCAATGAGATCTCCTCTCATTCTTCTAAACTCCAACGAGTACAAGCCCAGTTTATTCAGCCTCTCCTCATAGCTCAACCCCCTCAACTCCGGTATCAGCCTAGTAAACCTCCTCTGCACTCCCTCCAAGGCCAAAATATCCTCGCGCAGATGCGGCGCCCAAAAATGCACACAGTACTCCAGTTGCGGCCTCACCAATGCCCTATACAGCCGCAGCAAGACCTCCCTACTTTTATATTCAATCCCCCTCGCTATGAAGGCCAGCATCCCATTCGCCTTCCTGACCACCTGCTGCACCTGCAGGCTGGGTTTTTGCGACTCATGCACAAGGACCCCGAGGTGGACTCAGAGTAGTGAGAACTGGACGTAGAAACGGGTCCCCCGGGCTGGACAGGAAGGGGTTAGAACGAAATCTGTGCGGCAACAAACTGGCAGGTTCTGTTTGTCCAAATCAACTTTGAACTCAGAGCGGGTGTCTGTGTGTGAAGGTCAGCTGGAACCCTGTCCCAGTTGGTGTACACTAATGGTTAAATGCCTGATACGAGTTTAGAGTCTACTTTGCCAATATGTACACAGATCAGACAAGTCAGCGTGCAAACAAATTGCAGAAGTTACCCCGCAGACCAATGGCAAGCGAGCAAACACAGTGTCAGGACACATACCTGCCCCTACCACGGTTGAATAGCCACGAGGAAATCTTTGATCGGGGTGACATAATGCGACAGCAACCCCAGCTTCTGCAGTGACCTGCATTTGTGTGGCACCATTGCGCGGGTAAAAGAAGACCAAGGAGCTTAAAGCAAGTGAGGCAACCCCCACCCCTCCCCGTACTCCAACGGTACACTGGTGGCAGGGTGGGTGCATGGAACAGGCTGGGAAAGCAGACCCTGACACCAAAGACCAGGTCCCCCCGGAGAGAACCAGAATGAGAAAGTGGGGGTGGGGGGATGGTGCTGGTGAGCAAAGTCCCAGTCACAGAGGGGGGGGGTGCTTTAAGAAGGAGACAGAGAGAGAGACAGGGAGAGAGAGAGAGACAGGGAGAGAGAGACAGACAGAGGGAGAGAGAGACACACAGAGAGACACACAGAGAGACACACAGAGAGACACACAGAGAGAGAAACAGAGAGAGACAGTGGGAGAAAACGAGAGAGAGAGGGAGGGAGAGAAAGTGAAGTAGAAAGAGTAAGCGAGAGGGTGACAGAGAGAGCAAGAGAGAATGGGAAAGCAAGTGACATAGAGAATCATAGAACCCTACAGTGCAGCAGGAGGCCATTCGGCCCATTGAGTCTGCACCGACCACAATCCCACTCATACCCCGTCCCCATAATCCCACACATTTACCCTAGCTAGTCCCCCTGACACTAAGGGGCAATTTAGCATGGCCAATCCACCCTAACCTGCACATCTTTGGATTATGGGAGGAAACCGGAGCACCCAGAGGAAACCCACTCAGACATGGGGAGAACGTGCAAACTCCACACAGATAGTGACCTGAGGCCGGGAATCAAACCCAGGTCCCTGGCTCTGCAAGACAGCACTGCTAACCCACTGTGCCACCCCCAAGAGAGCAAGAAAAACTGAGGGAGAGAGACAGAGAGAGAGAGAGAGACAGAGAAGAGAGAGAGACAGAGAGAGAGAGAGAAATTGAGTGAGTGAGATTGAGAGAGAGAGAGAAAATGACAGAGAGGGAGACACACAGAGAGAGGGAGAGAGCCGGCCAGAGAGAGAGAGCCAGAGAGGGAGGGAGAGAGAAAGCCAGAGAGAGAGGGGGAGAGAGAGAGCCAGAGAGAGAGGGAGAGAGACAGAGAGAGAGGGACAGAGAGAGGGAGAGAGAGACACACAGAGGGAGGGAGAGAGAAACACAGAGGGAGGGAGAGAGACACACAGAGGGAGGGAGAGAGACACACAGAGGGAGGGAGAGAGACACAGAGAGGGAGGGAGAGAGGGACACAGAGGGAGGGAGAGAGAGACACAGAGGGAGGGAGAGAGAGACACAGAGGGAGGGAGAGAGAGACACAGAGGGAGGGAGAGAGGGACAGAGGGAGGGAGAGAGGGACAGAGGGAGAGAGAGACACAGAGGGAGGGAGAGAGAGACACAGAGAGAGGGAGAGAGAGACACAGAGGGAGGGAGAGAGACAGAGACAGAGAGAGAGATAGCGAGGTGGGGAGGTTTAGGGAGGGAATTCCAGAGCTTAGGCTCCCCCCCCCAGGCAGCTGAAGGCACAGTCGCCAATGGCGGAGCGATGGGAATTGGGGGATGCTCAAGAGGCCAGAATTGGAGGAACGCAGATGCTAAGTTGCCGGGAGGCTGGGTGTTGTTGCCCGGGGCAGTGTTGGTGTCACAGTGAATGCATGACGTGTGGGAACAGTGTCTCCGTGTGAAATGCGGGCTGGACTGTGAGCAGGCAGGTGAGTTTGAGAGAGTAAGGCACACCCACCATCACAACATCTCATCAAACTGGACGATCAGTGATTCTTGTGTGGACCAGTTCTCACCAGATATAACAACTCAGCTCCAACTGAAACTGCATTCCAACTTCTACTGCTACCCTCGGAGCAAGCCCCAACCTGCTATCCCACCAACTCAGTCTGTTTGATGGCTGGTGGGATATGTGGAGCATATGTTATTTATCAAGAGTAGGCTTACATTAACACCGCAGTGAAGTCACTGTGAAAATCCCCCTAGTAGTCATGCTCCTGAGAGACAATTTAGCATGGTCAATCCACCTAACTGGCACATCTTTGGACACTAAGAGACAACTTAGCACAGCCAATCCACCTAACCTGCACATTTTTTGGACTGTGGGAGAAAACCGGAGCACCTGGAGGAAACCCATGCAGACATGGGGAGAACATGCAGACTCCACACAGACGCTGACTCGAGCTGGGAATCGAACCCCAGTCCCTGGCGCTGCAAGGCTGCAGTGCTAACCCAGTGTGCTGACAGAAGAAGGATGTCTGGGTGGGGTCCTTGATTATGCCGGCTGCTTTTCCCTGAGGCAGCGGGAAGTGTAGACGGAGTCAATGGATGGGAGGCTGGTTTGTGTGATGGATTGGGCTACATTCACCACCCTTTTGTAGTTCCTTGCGGTCTTGGACAGAGCAGGAGCCCAGACCAAGCTGTGATACAACCAGAAAGGATGCTTTCTGTGGAGCATGGTGAGAGTCGTAGCTGACATGCTGAATGGTTAGCTATTCAACCTTAGTGGGCATTGCAGAGAGCCAATGACCTGCCTTGGTGCCCAGGGACAAGGGGTCTTGCGTAATAGTGATCCCCACTTTCCATTCTCTCTCTTTCTATCCCACCTGATCCCCCTTTCGCGGGGTCTTGCCCCCGCTTCCCGTTCCAGGTTTCCAGGATGTTCACGTAATGATCTTCGTGGGGTTCGGGTTCCTCATGACCTTTCTGAAGAAATATGGCTACGGGAGCGTGGGATTCAACTTTGTTCTGGCAGCTTTCTCTGTGCAGTGGGCCACTCTGGTCCAGGGCTGGCTACACTCCATGGGGGAGGACGGCAAGATCCATGTTGGCATTGAGAGGTAAGGTGGGCGAGGGAGATTGTGGGGAGGAACAGAGGGCAGAGGGGGGTTGGAGGGAGGAAGAGAGGGCAGAGGGGAGATTGGAGGGAGAATAGGAGTGTTGAGAATGGGTGAGTTGAGTGGAGATGGAAGACATTGAATGGAAATGGAGGGAGTTGAGCGGAATGAGAAAGTTGAGGGGAGTTGAGGGAAATGAGGGGGATTGGAGGGAAATGAGGGCTGTTGAGTAGATTGGAAGGAGTTGAGGAGGATGGAGGGAGTTGAGGGGGGTTGAGGGGGGTTGAGGGGGATTGAGGGAGGTTGAGGAGGACTGGGAGATTGGTGGGATAGAGCGGAATGGAGCGAGTTAAGGGGGCTGAGGGGATGGAGAGAGTTGAGGGGGACTGGGGGAATTGAGGGGGACTGGGAGATTGGTGGGATAGAGCGGAATGGAGCGAGTTAAGGGGGCTGAGGGAATGGGGAGAGTTGAGGGGGACTGGGGGAATTGAGGGGGACTGGGGGAGTTGGTGGGGTTGAGTGGAATGGAGCGAGTTAAGGGGGCTGAGGGGATGGAGAGAGTTGAGGGGGACTGGGGGAATTGAGGGGGACTGGGAGATTGGTGGGGTTGAGTGGAATGGAGCGAGTTAAGGGGGCTGAGGGGATGGGGAGAGTTGAGGGGGACTGGGGGAATTGAGGGGGACTGGGAGATTGGTGGGATAGAGCGGAATGGAGCGAGTTAAGGGGGCTGAGGGGATGGAGAGAGTTGAGGGGGACTGGGGGAATTGAGGGGGACTGGGGGAGTTGGTGGGGTTGAGTGGAATGGAGCAAGTTAAGGGGGCTGACGGCGGGAGTGGGGGGCTGTGTTGGGAGAATCTATGTGTCACTGAGTTGTCCTCAATGCTCCTGGATTCCCGGGATTGGTGATTGGGGCTGGGGGGGGAATGGTTCTGCCGCCCATTGCTGAGGTCTCCAAACGCGCGTGTGTCGTTGCAGTATGATTAACGCTGAATTCTGCACTGGATCCGTCCTCATTTCCTTCGGAGCTCTGCTGGGAAAGACCAGCCCTGCCCAACTTCTCATCATGACTATCTTCGAATCCGCCCTTTTCTCCATCAACGAGTACGTGCTTCTCTCTGTCTTAGAGGTAAGACTTCATGGCTTGAGTTACAAGAATGATCCCTGGAATGAAGAGCTTGTCGGATGAGGAACGGGTTGAGGACTCTGGGTCTGTACTCGTTGGAGTTTAGAAGGATGAGGGGGGGATCTTATTGAAACTTACAGGATACTGCGAGGCCCTGGATAGAGTGGACGTGGAGAGGATGTTTCCACTAGTAGGAAAAACTAGAAGCAGAGGGCACAACCTCAGGCTAAAGGAACAATCCTTTAAAACAGAGATGAGGAGGAATTTCTTCAGCCAGAGAGTGGGGAATCTGTGGAACTCTTTGCCGCAGAGGAGGCCGGGTCACTCAGTGTCTTTAAGACAGAGATAGATAGATTCCTGATTAATAAGGGGATTGGGGGTTATGGGGAAAAGGCAGGAGAATGGGGGATGAGAAAAATATCAGCCATGATTGAATGGGGGAGCAGACTCGATGGGCCAAGTGGCCTCATTCTGCTCCTATGTCTTATGGTTATAAGGAGAGGCTGGATAGACTGGGACTTTTTCCTCTGGAGCGTAGGAGGCTGAGGGGTGATCTTATAGAGGTCTATAAAATAATGAGGGGCATAGATCAGCTAGATAGTCAATTACTTTTCCCCAAAGGTAGGGGAGTCTAAAACTAGAGGGCGTAGGTTTAAGGTGAGAGGGGAGAGGGTCCAGAAGGACAATTTTTTCATTCAGAGTGGTGAGTGTCTGGAACAAGCTGCCAGAGGCAGTAATAGAGGTGGGTACAATTTTGTCTTTTAAAAAGCATTTAGACAGTTGCAAGGGTAAGATGGGTATAGAGGGATATGGGCCAAATGTGGGCAATTGGGACTAGTTTAGTGGTTGAAGAAACAGGGGTAGCATTGGGCAAGTTGGGCCGAAGGGCCGATTTCCATGCTGTAAACCTCTGCGACTCAAAACACGACGGCCCAAGTGGTCCAATAGCCCGAATCGTGCGCAGGAGCATGCGGATATCCTACGCTCTGTGCGGACACTTCCTCCTCCTTGACTCTCCCCCCCCACCCCTGTAGCCCCAATTTGCCACCTCCACAACAAGTTGCGATTGGGTGTACCTCGCATACAGAGAAGGGGGTGAGGCGGGGAGGGTCAGAGGGAGAGGAGGAGGAGGAGAGGGGGGAGGAGAGGGAGGAGGAATCTGCCTTGTTCAGGCACTGGGAGGGAAGGGGTTAGCGCAGGGAGAAGGGCTGGGTGGAGGGGAGGTGAGGGGGTACATCTGGCAACAGTGCAACAGGCAGGCTGTTTCTTGAACACACAAACACAAGGGGACTCTGTTCAGCAAAACACTGTACAAAGGGCAAACAAACCCAACTCCCTGTGATTCCAATAATCAGACAGTCTTTATCAAGATCACTCAGTGGAAAATTACAACAGCTCTCAGCTAAACAACTGCCTGGGAATGCATACCTCATCCCCTGGGTAACGTTCAGACTTAAAACATACTCTCCCATCCTCAGAATAACACGGAATGTTATAACACTCTCTCTTACACACTGTCCCTCAGTATAACACTCTCTCTCTCACACACTGTCCCTCAGTATAACACTCTCTCTCTCACACACACTGTCCCTCAATATAACACTCTCTCTCACACACACTGTCCCTCAGTATAACACTCTCTCTCACACACACTGTCCCTCAGTATAACACTCTCTCTCACACACACTGTCCCTCAGTATAACACTCTCTCTCACACACACTGTCCCTCAGTATAACACTCTCTCTTACACACTGTCCCTCAGTATAACACTCTCTCTCACACACATTGTCCCTCAGTATAACACTCTCTCTCTCACACACTGTCCCTCAGTATAACACTCTCTCTCTCACACACTGTCCCTCAGTATAACACTCTCTCTCACACACACACTGTCCCTCAGTATAACACTCTCTCTCTCTCACTGTCCCTCAGTATAACACTCTCTCTCACACACACACTGTCCCTCAGTATAACACTCACACACACACACACTGTCCCTCAGTATAAGACTCTCTCACACACACTGTCCCTCAGTATAACACTCTCTCTCTCACACTGTCCCTCAGTATAACACTCACACACACACACACTGTCCCTCAGTATAAGACTCTCTCACACACTGTCCCTCAGTATAACACTCTCTCTCTCACACTGTCCCTCAGTATAACACTCACACACACACACACTGTCCCTCAGTATAACACTCTCTCTCACACACTGTCCCTCAGTATAACACTCTCTCTCTCTCACTGTCCCTCAGTACAACACTCTCTCTCACACACACTGTCCCTCAGTATAACACTCTCTCACACACACACTGTCCCTCAGTATAACACCCTCTCACACACACACTGTCCCTCAGTATAACACTCTCTCGCACACACTGTCCCTCAGTATAACACTCACTCTCACACACACACTGTCCCTCAGTATAACACTCTCTCACACACACACTGTCCCTCAGTATAACACTCTCTCACACACACACTGTCCCTCAATATAACACTCTCTCTCTCTCACACTGTCCCTCAGTATAACACTCTCTCTCTCTCACACTGTCCCTCAGTATAACACTCTCTCTCTTACACACTGTCCCTCAGTATAACACTCTCTCTCACACACACTGTCCCTCAGTATAAGACTCTCTCACACACTGTCCCTCAGTATAACACTCACACACACACACTGTCCCTCAATATAACACTCTCTCTCACACACACTGTCCCTCAGTATAACACTCTCTCGCACACACTGTCCCTCAGTATAACACTCTCTCTCACACACACACTGTCCCTCAGTATAACACTCTCTCACACACACACTGTCCCTCAGTATAACACTCACACACACACACTGTCCCTCAGTATAACACTCTCTCTCACACACCCTGTCCCTCAGTATAACACTCTCTCTCACACACACTGTCCCTCAGTATAACACTCTCTCTCACACACACTGTCCCTTAGTATAAGACTCTCAGTTATAACACTCTAACACACTGTCCTTCAGTATAACACTCTCTCTCTCACACACACTGTCCCTCAGTATAACACTCCCTCACACACACACTGTCCCTCAGTATAACACTCTCTCACACACACACTGTCCCTCAGTATAAGACTCTCTCACACACTGTCCCTCAGTATAAGACTCTCTCACACACTGTCCCTCAGTATAAGACTCTCTGCTGTATTTGATTTGATGGTGTTTTTCAGTGTGTATATTTGAATGTGTCCAGTTTTTTTGTGGGCTTATCCCCCTGTATTATTACACTCAGATAAAGGACGCTGGTGGGTCCATGACCATTCACACCTTTGGGGCGTATTTCGGCCTGACGATTGCCCGTATCCTGTACCGAGCGCAGTTGGATAAGAGTCGTCAGCGCGAGGGATCCGTCTATCATTCCGACTTGTTTGCTATGATCGGTGAGTCCTTCTCAAACCTTCCCCTTTCTCCCCCCAGCCCTAGTGTGTGTCCTGAACACTCCCCACTTGCCTGGATGAGTGTCTCTCTAACAACAATCTCCACTTGCCTGGATGAGTGCGTCTCCAACAACAATCTCCACTTGCCTGGATGAGTGCGTCTCCAACAACAATCTCCACTTGCCTGGATGAGTGCGTCTCCAACAACAATCTCCACTTGCCTGGATGAGTGCGTCTCCAACAACAATCTCCACTTGCCTGGATGAGTGCGTCTCCAACAACAATCTCCACTTGCCTGGATGAGTGTGTCTCCAACAACAATCTCCACTTGCCTGGATGAGTGTGGCTCCAACAACAATCTCCACTTGCCTGGATGAGTGCGGCTCCAACAACAATCTCCACTTGCCTGGATGAGTGCGGCTCCAACAACAATCTCCACTTGCCTGGATGAGTGCGGCTCCAACAACAATCTCCACTTGCCTGGATGAGTGTGGCTCCAACAACAATCTCCACTTGCCTGGATGAGTGCGGCTCCCAACAACACTCGAGAAGCTCGACACCATCCAGGACAAAGCAGCCCCGCTCGATTGACACGCTAACCACAAACACTCACTCCCTCCACCACCGACACAGCCGTGTGTACCATTTACAAGATGCCCGTAGCGACTCACCAAGGCTCCTTCAACAGCATCTTCCAAACCCTCCACCTCTACCATCTAGAAGGACAAGGGGAGGGGGCAGCAGACACATGGGGAACACCACCACCTGCAAGTTCCCCCCTCCGAGCCACTCACCATCCCGACTGGGAAATATATCGGCCGTTCCTTCACTGTGGCTGGGGTCAAAATCCCAGAACTCCCTCCCTAACAGCACTGTGGGTGTACCTACCCCACACACGGGGACTGACTGATGTCCAATAACAATCCCGGAACTCCCTCCCTAACAGCACTGTGGGTGTACCTACCCCACACACGGGGACTGACTGATGTCCATAACAATCCTGGAACTCCCTCCCTAACAGCACTGTGGGTGTACCTACCCCACACATGGGGGCTGACTGATGTCCAATAACAATCCCGGAACTCCCTCCCTAACAGCACTGTGGGTGTACCTACCCCACACACGGGGACTGAGTGGGTCCAAGATGGGGGCTCACCCACCACCTCAAGGAGCAATTAGGAATGGGGTATAGATGCTGTGCCCAGCCAGCAAGGCCCATGTCCCCCAATTGAATAACAGTAAGACAGCAGGAGGCCATTCAGCCCATCTATGCACAAGTGCCTCTGCTAAGAAGCTTTCCCAGACACCTCACCCTCAGTGGGACTGGCAGCGAACCGATAGGCCTCAACTCTGAAGCTGAAATGATGGTTGCTGGCCTTGTTAATAATCAGAGTGCAGACTGGATGTTTGTCCAGAGATGTGAATCGCAGTACTCTGCTGTACCCTGCTGGGTCAATCCAGGAACTGAATATACCCTAACAAAACATGGAGCCCTCGACAGTGAGGCCCCATCACTGACTGACCCCTCGATAGTGCGGCCCTCTCACTGACTGACCCCTCGATAGTGCGGCCCTCTCACTGACTGACCCCTCGATAGTGCGGCCCTCTCACTGACTGACCCCTCGATAGTGCGGCCCTCTCACTGACTGACCCCTCGATAGTGCGGCCCTCTCACTGACTGACCCCTCGATAGTGCGGCCCTCTCACTGACTGACCCCTCGATAGTGCGGCCCTCTCACTGACTGACCCCTCGATAGTGCGGCCCTCTCACTGACTGACCCCTCGATAGTGCGGCCCTCTCACTGACTGACCCCTCGATAGTGCGGCCCTCTCACTGACTGACCCCTCGATAGTGCGGCCCTCTCACTGACTGACCCCTCGATAGTGCGGCCCCGTCACTGACTGACCCCTCGATAGTGCGGCCCTCTCACTGACTGACCCCTCGATAGTGCGGCCCTCTCACTGACTGACCCCTCGATAGTGCGGCCCTCTCACTGACTGACCCCTCGATAGTGCGGCCCTCTCACTGACTGACCTCTCGATAGTGCGGCCCTCTCACTGTGTGACCTCTTTTGTCCCCAGGTGCTATCTACCTCTGGATGTTCTGGCCCAGTTTTAACTCTGCAGTGACCACCCTGGGCAGTCCTCAGCATCGAACTGCTCTTAATACCTACTACTCACTGGCCGCGTGTACCCTCGCCACGTTCGCCACGTCTAGTGTCGTTAACGCAGAGGGGAAGCTGGATATGGTATGTACAGCACCCAGGTATCACGCTCCTGGCTTCACATTGCTCACAATCTCCGCTCCCTCACAAAACAAGAAGTCAATTATCTTCCATAAGAGAGAGTGTGTGTGAGAGAGAGTGTGTGTGCAAGAGACAGAGCTAGTGTGTGTGTGTGTGCGAGAGACAGAGATAGGGTGTGTGTGTGTGCGAGAGACATAGTGTGTGTGTGTGCGAGAGACAGAGATAGGGTGTGTGTGTGTGCGAGAGACAGAGATAGGGTGTGTATGTGTGCGAGAGACAGAGATAGGGTGTGTGTGTGTGCGAGAGACAGAGATAGGGTGTGTGTGTGTGCGAGAGACAGAGATAGGGTGTGTGTGTGCGAGAGACAGACATAGGGTGTGTGTGCCAGAGACAGAGATTGTGAGTGTGTGTGTGTGTGCACACGAGAGACAGAGATAGTGTGCGTGTGTGTGCGAGAGACAGAGATAGTGTGTGTGTGCGCGGGAGTCAGAGATAGTGTGTGTGCGCGCGAGAGACAGAGATAGTGTGTGTGTGCGCGAGAGACAGAGATAGTGTGTGTGTGCGCGAGAGACAGAGATAGTGTGTGTGTGTGTGCGCGAGAGACAGAGATAGTGTGTGTGTGTGTGTGCGAGAGACAGAGATAGTGTGTGTGTGTGCGCGAGAGACAGAGATAGTGTGTGTGTACGTGCGAGAGACAGAAGTAGTGTGTGTGTGCGCGAGAGACAGAGATAGTGTGTGTGTGCGCGCGAGAGACAGAGATAGTGTGTGTGTGCGCGCGAGAGACAGAGATAGCGTGTGTGTGCGCAAGAGACAGAGATAGTGTGTGTGTGTGCGAGAGACAGAGATAGTGTGTGTGTGTGTGTGTGAGAGAGAGACAGAGATAGTGTGTGTGTGTGCGAGAGTGTGCGTGTACGTGAGAGACAGAGAGAGAGATAGTGTGTGTAGTGTTTGTGCGCAAGAGAGAGTGTTCGATATATGTGAGGTGATGCATATTGGTAGACTGAACCAGGGTAGGACTTAGTCGGTTAATGGTAGGGCACTGGGGAGAGTTACAGAACAAAGAGATCTAGGGGTACAGGTTCATAGCTCCTTGAAAGTGGAGTCACAGGTGGACAGAGTGGTAAAGAAGGCATTTGGCATGCTTGGTTTCATCGGTCAGAACATTGAATACAGGAGTTGGGACGTCTTGTTGAAGCTGTACAAGACATTGGTAAGGCCACACTTGGAATACTGTGTACAGTTCTGGTCACCTGATTATAGAAAGGATATTATTAAACTAGAAAGAGCGCAGAAAAGATTTACTAGGATACTAATGGGACTTGATGGTTTGAGTTATAAGGAGAGGCTGGATAGACTGGGACTTTTTTCTCTGGAGCGTAGGAGGCTGAGGGGTGATCTTATAGTGGTCTATAAAATAATAAGGGGCACAGATCAGCTAGATAGTCAATATCTTTTCCCCAAAGGTAGGGGAGTCTAAAACTAGAGGGCATAGGTTTGAGGGGAGAGGGGAGAGGGTCCAGAGGGGCAGTTTCTTCACACAGAGGATGGTGAGTGTCTGGAATGAGCTGCCAGAGGTAGTAGTAGAGGTGGGTGCAATTTTGTCTTTTAAAAAGCATTTAGACAGTTACATGGGTACGATGGGTATAGAGGGATATGGGCCAAACGTGGGCAATTGGGACTCGCTTAGGGGTTTAACAAAAAAGGACAGCATGGAAAAGTTGGGCCGAAGGGCCTGGAAACCTCTGGTAAGGTGGGTGTAGAGGGCAAACGTGGGCAACTGGGACTAGCTTAGGGGTTAAAAGGAAAGGGCCAGCATGGGACAAGTTGGGCTGAAGGGTCTGTGCTGGAAACCTCTGTGAGTCTATCTGGTGGTGAGGGTGGACTGGAGAGGGAGAATTGGTGTCCGTGGTCGCGAGGGAGGTGGGTGATTCTAACAGTGTTTTCGCTCGTCTCTCCCCCCGGACAGGTACACATCCAGAACGCAGCGCTGGCTGGAGGGGTGGCCCTCGGCACTGCCGCGGAAATGATGATCACGGCTTACGGTTCCATGATTGTCGGGCTGTTCGCTGGCCTTATCTCCACGCTTGGTTTCAAGTTTCTGACGGTGAGACCGGACCCCGGGCTCCCCTCTGCGCTTGGGCTGGGGGGTGGGGGTGGGAGTTGGGTGGAGATCCATTCATGGGGTGTGGGCGCCACTGTCTGCGTGGAGTCTGCACGTTCCCCCCTCTCCCTGTGTCTGCGTGGGTTTCTTCCCACAGTCCGGAAGGTGTGCAGGTTAGGGTGGATTGGCCGTGCTAAATTGTCCCTTAGTGTCCAAAGATGTGTAGGTTAGGGTGGATTGGCCATGCTAAATTGTCCCTTAGTGTCCAAAGATGTGTAGGTTAGGGGGATTGGCCATGCAATTGTCCCTTAGTGTCGGGGGGACTAGCGAGGGTAAATCTGTGGGGTTATGGGGAACTGTCTGACATTTTGGGGCCAGTGTGCATGTGCAGGGTTCTGGAGCTGTCAGACTCTGGTGTGAATAGGCCCCCCCCCACCCCCGAGCTTTTATAGATGTTCCTGGTTGCACTGCCCTGAGTGCAGGGAGATTCAAGTCTGAGCTCCCACCGGAAAGACAACAGGGATTCACGCCAGTTTTCCGGCCAATTCAGCACTTTGGGATTTTTGTTTGGGATATTCGTGCCCTGTCAATGCAGAGAGCTCTAAGCCGGTGCTCCCTTCCCACAGCCAATCCTGGATTCCAAGTTGAAAATACAGGACACGTGCGGGGTGCACAACCTTCACGGAATGCCAGGAATCCTGGGAGGTTTGGTGGGAGCCATTCTGGCCTCTCTGGCCACGAAGGAGACCTACGGAGATGGGTGAGCATTCCAACATTGCCGGCTGTTCATTCTCGGAAAGAGGGGTCACTCAGATGGACAACACCAACGGCTGGGGTTCTGGAATGGGACAGATTTGTGGGGACAGAGAGGGGGAGGTGGGGAGAGAGGGGGAAGCTGGGAGAGAAAGGGAGGCAAGGGGGGAGGGATATTGGGAGGAAGCGGAGGGAGGGGGGAAGCGGGGGGAGAGAGAGGGGGAAGCGGGGGGAGAGAGAGGGGGAAGCGGGGGGAGAGAGAGGGGGAAGCAGGGGGAGGGGGGGAAGCGAGGAGGAGAGAGAGGGGGAAGCGAGGGGGAGAGAGGATAATCTCTGTGTTACGGGTTCTGGTTACAGGGTAATCTATGCATTACAGGGTCTGGTTACAGGACAATCTCTGCGTTACAGGCTCTGGTTACAGGGTAATCTCTGTGTTACAGGCTCCAGTTACAGGGTAATCTCTGTTACAGGCTCCAGTTAGAGGGTAATCTCTGCATTACAGGCTCTGGTTACTGTGTAAATGTCTGCGTTACAGGGTCTGGTTACAGGGTAATCTCTGTAACAGGCTCTAGTTACAGGGTAATCTCTGTGTTACAGGCTCCGGTTACAGGGTAATCTCTGTGTTACGGGTTCTGGTTACTGGGTAATCTCTGCATTACAGGCTTCAGTCACAGGGTAATCTCTGTGTTACAGGCTCCAGTTACAGGGTAATCACTGCATAATAGGCTATGGTTACAGGGTAATCTATGTGTTACAGGCTCCGGTTACAGGCTCATCTCTGCATTACAGGCTCCGATCACAGGGTAATCTATGTGTTACAGGCTCCGGTTACAGGCTCATCTCTGCATTACAGGCTCCGGTTACTGGGTAATCTATGTGTTACAAGTTCTGGTTACAGGGTAATCTCTGCATTACAGGCTCTTGTTACAGGGTAATCTCTGTGTTACAGGCTGCAGGATGTATTCCCGTTGCTGGACACGGACAGATCGGCCAAGGTACAAGGAGGTTATCAAGCTCTGGGACTGGCTGTCACATTAGGATTTGCTCTGATTGGAGGGACAATTGTAGGTACGTGTCTTCTCTCTCTCTCTCTCTCACACACCCTCCTACATCTGGGGAGGTCTCTCTAACCCCTCTCTCTCAAACACTCCTGTATCTGGGGAGGTCTCTCTAACTCCCTCTCTCTCTCACACACCCTCCTATATCTGGGGAGGTCTCTTTAACCCCCTCTCTTTCACACACCCTCCTAATATCTGGAAGGTCTCTCTTACCCCTTTTCTCTCTCTCTCTCACACACACCCTCCTATATCTGGGGAGGTCTCTCTAACCCCCTCTCTCTCACACACTCCTGTATCTGGGGAAGTCTCGCTAACCCCCTCTCTCTCTCTCTCTCTCTCTCTCTCTCACCCTCCTGTGTCTGGGGAGGTCTCTCTAACCCCCTCTCTCTCACACACTCCTGTATCTGGGGAAGTCTCGCTAACCCCCTCTCTCTCTCTCTCTCTCTCTCACCCTCCTGTGTCTGGGGAGGTCTCTCTAACCCCCTCTCTCTCACACACTCCTGTATCTGGGAGGTCTCTCTAACCCCCTCTCTCTCACCTTCCTATACCTGGGGAGGTCTCTCTAACCTCCTCTCTTTCACACACACTCCTAATATCTGGGTAGGTCTCTTTAACCCCCTCTCTCACACTCCTGTATTTGGGGAGTTCTCTCCAACCCCCTCTCTCTCACACACTCCTTTATCTGGGGATGTCTCTAACCCCCTCTCTCACACTCCTGTATCTGGGGAGGTCTCTCTAACCCCCTTTCTCTCTCTCTCTCTCTCTCTCACACACACACTCCTGTATCTGGGGAGGTCTTTCTAACTCCCTCTCTCACAACCTCCTGTTTCTCTAACCCCCTTTCTCTCACAAACATACTCTTGTATCTGGCGAGATCCCTCTAACCCTCTCTCTCTCACACACACACACTCCTGTACCTGGGGAGGTCTCTCTAACCCACTCTCTCACACACTCCTGTATTTGGGGAGGACTGTCTCATTCTCTGTGTCACAACTGTAAAGGAGAACATGCCCCTGTCTACATCAATGGGGACGAAGTAAAAAGGGTCAAGAGTTTCAAGTTTTTAGGTGCCCAGGTCACCCACAACCTGTCCTGGTCCCCCCCATGCCAAAGCTATAGTTTAGAAAGCCCCACCAATGCCTCTACTTTCTCAGAAGACTAAGGAGATTTGACATGTCCGCTACAACTCTCACCAACTTTCACAGATGCCCCATAGAAAGCATTCTTTCTGGTTGTATCACAGCTTGGTCTGGGCTCCTGCTCTGTCCAAGGCTGCAAGGAACTACAAAAGCGTCATGAATGTAGCCCAATCCCATCACACAAACCAGCCTCCCATCCATTGACTCCGTCTACACTTCCTGCTGCCTTGGGGAAAAGCAGCCGGCATAATCAAGGACCCCCCACACACCCCGGACATTCTCTCTTCCACCTTCTTCCATCGGGAAAAAGATAGAAAAGTCTGAGGTCCCGTACCGACCGACTCAAGAACAGCTTCTTCCCTGCTGCTGTCAGACTTTTGAATGGACCTACCTCGCATTAAGTTGATCTTTCTCTACACCCTCGCTGTGACTGTAACACCACATTCTGCGCCATCTCCTTTCCTTGTCTATGAACGGTATGCTTTGACTGTATAGCGCGCAAGAAACAATACTTTTCACTGTATCCCAATACATGGATGCTACTGGGACTTGATGGTTTGAGTTATAAGGAGAGGCTGGATAGACTGGGACTTTTTTCTCTGGAGCGTAGGAGGCTGAGGGGTGATCTTATAGAGGTCTATAAAATAATGAGGGGCACAGATCAGCTAGATAGTCAATATCTTTTCCCAAAGGTAGGAGAGTCTAAAACTAGAGGGTGTAGGTTTAAGGTGAGAGGGGAGAGATACAAAAGGATCCAGAGGGGCAATTTTTTCACACAGAGGGTGGTGAGTGTCTGGAACGAGCTGCCACAGGCAGTAATAGAGGGGGGTACAATTTTGTCTTTTAGGAAGCATTTAGACAGTTACATGGGTAAGATGGGTGTAGAGGGATATGGGCCAAATGCAGGCAACTGGGAATAGCTTAGGGGTTTGAAAAAAACAAGGGGGGGGGTCATGGACAAGTTGGGCTGAAGGGCCTATTTCCATGCTATAAACCTCTATGACTCGATGTGACAATAATAAATCAAATCTATGTATATGAACAGTATGCTTTCTCTGTACAGTGCACAAGAAACAATACTTTTCACTGTATCCCAATACGCGTGACAATAATAAATCAAATCGACACACTCCCCTGTTGCCTGTCAGATATAGGACCCTGAGTGTGATACGAGACACCCCTCACCCCATGAAGGGCAGTCTCTGTGACGGACAGCACCCCCCCGCCGCCCCTTACCCTCCAGCTACTCCCCGTTTCCCAGTTAGCATTGTAACCCCCGGGTGGCGAACAGGCTGGCGGTGCGGAAGTCTCCGGAATGATGGTTTTCTTTTCCCTTGTCGCTTTTGTTTCCAGGATTTGTGATGAAGCTTCCGATCTGGGGAGCCCCCGCGGACACACAGTGCTTTACTGACCAACCCTACTGGGAGGTGAGTCCCAAAGATGTGCGGAATAGGGTGGATTGGAGGGACAGAGGGAGAGGGAGAGGGAGAGGGGGAGAGAAAGGGAGAGAGAGAGAGAGGGAGAGAAAGGGAGAGAGAAAGGGAGCGAGAGAAAGGGAGAGTGAGAGAGAGGGGACTAACCTGTACTCTTTTGCCCTTCTGCCCTTCGCCTCTCTCTAGCTCCCGGAGGATGATTGGGATCACGGTGAACTGGTGCCAGTGAAGATCGAGGAGACAGAGAAACCCACGTAAAGAGGATGTCTGCAGATGGCCTGTTCCAGATTCGAGCCTGCCACAATCACCACAAACAGATATTTCCATGTTGTTATTTTTTTGTAAAAGCCATAGCTTTTTTATACTCATATCAGGAGGTATTTACCCTGAAACTTGACCCTGCCTCCTCCTGTGGGGGTTTAACATTTGAATAAAACACATTTACTTTGCAATCCACTGTTCCCTCTGTCTCTCGCTCTTTGCTAACAGTGTGCATTCATATAGCGCCTTTAATGGATGCAGGATCATCACAGGAGCAGTAACCAGACAAACTATCACCGCACTTCAGCCAAATGAGGAGATATAGGGAATCCCTACAGTGCAGGATGAGGCCACTCGGCCCAGCGAGTCTGCACTGTCCACAATCCACCCAATCCCCATAACCCCACCCTTTTACCCTAGCTAGTACCCCTAACACTAAGGGACAATTTAGCATGGCCAATCCACCTAACCTACACATCTTTAGACTGTGGGAGGAAACCGGAGACATGGGGAGAACATGCAGACTCTGCACAGACAGTGACCTGAGCTGGGAATCGAACCCGGGTCCCTGGCACTGTGAAGCAGCCGTGCTAACCCACTGTGTCACCCCAGTGACCTAAAGATCAGTAAACTGATTGATGAAAAGCAGTGATTCCGGGAATGGCGGGACTGATGTATGAGGAGAGATTGACCAGGTTCGGATTGTTTTCACTGGAGTTCAGACGAATGAGGGGGGGAATCTGATAGAGATTTATACAATTCTAACAGGACTAGACAGGGTGGATGCGGGAGGATGTTCCTGATGGTGGGGGGAGTCCAGAACCAGGGGGTCACAGACTGAGGATTGGGGGTAGACCATTTAGGACGGAGGTGAGGAGACATTTCTTCACCCGGTGAGCCTGTGGAATTCATTCCCACAGGAAGGAGTTGATGCCAAAACTTGGAATGTATTCAAGAGGCGGCTGGATATCGCACTGGGGGGGCGAGAGGGGGCAGAGAGAGAGGAGGGGAACAGAGTGGGGGGGCAGAGAAAGAGAGAGGGGGGCACAGAGAGAGGGGGGGCAGAGAGAGAGGGGGGCAGAGAGAGAGGAGGGGGACAGAGAGAGAGGGGGGGGGCAGGGGGGGGGGCAGAGAGAGAGGGGGGGCAGAGAGAGAGAGAGGGGGGACAGAGAGAGAGAGGGGTGGGGGGCAGAGAGAGGGGGGCAGAGAGGGGAGGGCGGGGGGGACAGGGGGGGGCGGAGGGCAGAGAGAGTGGGGGGCAGAGAGAGAGAGAGAGGGGGGGGCAGAGAGAGAGAGGGGGCCGGGGGTGCAGAGAGAGAGGGGGGGCAGAGAGAGGGGGGTAGAGAGAGAGAGGAGAGGGGTGCAGAGAGAGAGAGAGGGGGCGGGGGGGCAGAGAGGGGGGCAGAGAGAGAGGGGGGCAGAGAGAGAGGGGAATGAGAAGGAGAGAGAGAGGGGCAGAAAGGGGGGGCGGGGGGGCAGAGAGAGAGGGGGGACAGGGGGGGCAGAGAGAGAGGGGGGCAGGGGGGCAGAGACAGAGAGGGGGGCAGGGGGGGCAGAGACAGAGGGGGGGGCAGAGAGAGGAGGGGGGGCAGAGAGGGGGGGCGGGGGGGGCAGAGAGAGGGGGCAGAGTGAGACGGGGGGGCAGAGAGAGAGGGGGGTCAGAGAGAGAGGGGGCAGAGAGAGGGGGGCAGAGAGAGAGACAGAGGGCGGCAGAAAGAGACAGAGGGAGTGCAGAGAGAGGGGAGTGCAGAGAGAGGGGAGTGCAGAGAGAGGGGAGTGCAGAGAGAGGGGAGTGCAGAGAGGGAGGGGGGGCAGAGAGGGGGGGGCAGAGGGAAGGGGGGCAGAGAGAGGGGGGAACAGAGACGGGGGGGAACAGAGAGGGAGAGCGGGGGAACAGAGAGGGAGAGTGGGGGCAGAGAGAGAGGGAGAGTGGGGGCAGAGAGAGAGAGAGGGCATCAGACAGAGAGGGGGTGCAGAACATAGAACATAGAACATTACAGCGCGGAACAGGCCCTTCGGCCACAATGTTGCGCCGACCAGTCTTATTTTTAAAAAAAAAACATTGACCCACTAATCTAAACCACTCCTTTTTCGTCCATAAACCTATCCACCAATCTCTTAAACGCCCCCAAACTAGGCGCATTTACAACTGCAGCAGGCAGGGCATTCCAGTCCCTCACCACCCTCTGGGTAAAGAACCTGCCCCTGACATCCGTCCTATAACTACCCCCCCTTAATTTAAAGCCATGCCCCCTCGTGCTAGATTTCTCCATCCGAGGAAACAGGCTATCACCATCCACCCTATCTAAACCTCTAATCATCTTATATGTTTCTATAAGATCCCCTCTTAGCCGCCTTCTTTCCAGTGAAAACAACCCCAAATCCCTCAGTCTCTCCTCATAGGACCTCCCCTGCATACCAGGCAACATCCTGGTAAACCTCCTCTGCACCCTCTCCAAAGCCTCCACATCCTTCCTGTAATGTGGGGACCAGAACTGCACACAGTACTCCAAGTGCGGCCGCACCAGAGTTGTGTACAGTTGCAACATGACGCTGCGACTCCTAAATTCAATCCCCCTACCAATAAACGCCAAGACACCGTATGCCTTCTTAACAACCTTATCTACTTGATTCCCAACTTTCAGGGATCTATGTACACATACACCTAGATCCCTCTGCTCCTCCACTCTATTCAAAGTCCTCCCGTTAGCCCTATACAGAGGCTGAGAAAGGGGGGCAGAGAGAGAGAGGGGCAAAGGGGGGGCAGAGAGAGGAGGTAGAGAGAGAGAGAGGGGCGGGGGGGGCAAAGAGAGAAAGGGGGACACAGTGACAGAGAGGGGGGCAGAGAGAGAAAGAGAGGGCAGAGGGGACAGAGAGAGAGGATGGGCAGAGAGAGAGGGGGCAGACAGAGAGGGGGGGCAGAGAGAGAAAGGGGGGAAGAGAGAGAAAGGGGGGAAGAGAGAGAAAGGGGAGGCAGGGGGAGTCAGGCAAAGAGAGGGAGGGAGAGAGAAGGAGGTCAGAGAAAGAGAGGGAGAGAGAGAGACAGAGTGAGACAGAGACAGACAGACAGAACGAGAGAGAGAGGTGGAGAGGTTTAGGGAGGAATTCCAGAGCTTAGGGCCCCCCAGGCAGCTGAAGGCACGGCTGCCAATGCTGGAGTGAGTGGAGCAAGGGGATCGGGGGGGGTAGCGTAGACGGGCAAAAGGGTGCAAACACAAGGAGAATGAAAATAAACCTGGGACAGAAGAATACTGCACCATACTGTTCCCCACTGCCCTGGTCCACCGCCGACTGGGGACACCCCCCCAGCGTTCCAGAGATAGCCCCCCCGTCCCCCTGCCTACTGGGGGCACACCCCCCCCCGTCCCCCTGCCTACAGGGGGCACACCCCCCCCATCCCCCTGCCGATTGGGGACACCTCCCCAGCGTTCCAGAGACCCCCCCCGTCCCCCTGCCTATTGGGACACCTTCCCAGTGTTCCAGAGAACACCACCCCCACCCCCCATCCCCCCGTCTATTGGGGACACCCCCCAGGCGTCCCGGAGCCGATACAACCTTCAAGGAAAATGCAGTTTTGATCCGGGCTTTTGTCAGGTTGCTGTTTGTGGCATCTTGCTGTGTCGGTTTGTCCCGTTCCCCCACCCCCACCTCCCAAGTCTGCACAGTAGCACAGTGGGTTAGCACGGCTGCTTCACAGCTCCAGGGACCTGGGTTCAATTCCCAGCTCGGGTCACTGGCTGTGTGGCATCTGCACATTCTCCCCGTGTCTGTGTGGGATTCCTCTGGTTTCCTCCCACAGTCTGAAAAATGTGCAGGTTAGGAGGATTGGCCATGCTAATTTGTCCCTTAGTGTCCAAAGATGTACAGGTTCGGGAGGATTGGCCATGCTAATTTGGCCCTTAGTGTCCAAAGATGTGCGGGTTAGGGTGGATTAAATTGTCGCTTAGTGTCAGGGGTACTAGTTAGAGTGAATGGATGGGGTTATGGGGATAGGGTGGGATTGTGGGCGTGCAGAACCAATGGGCCGAACGGCTTCCTTCTGCACTATAGGGGTTGTATGAGAGCTGGGATAGCAAGTTCATAGTGTGCAGAGCGTGTGGAGGGGTAAGGAACCTCTGGCAGTGTGGAAACAGAGTACACAGAGTATTGAACGCAGGAGGAAGTGGGGGGTGGGGGGTGGTGGTGAAATACAAGCGTCTTAAATTGTCCTCCCACGCTGGGGCACCCCAGCAGCAGCTGCAGCTCTCAGGGCAGCCTCACGGTGGCGCCCACTCCACTCAGAAACCGTCACACAACAGCTTGGAAAAGTTCCCCAAAACTTTTCATCTCCTGTTACTAACTTATTCAGTGTTCGTCTCACACTGCTCAGGGACAAGGAAGGTGCAGAAAGCCTAGACTCACTGGGTTTACGTACAAACACGTTTATCAATAACGTGCTCCTTCAATATTATTCAAGTTTATTTATCAGTGTCACGAGTAAGGCTCACGTTAACACTGCGATGAAGTTACTGTGAAAATCCCCCTGTTCGGGTTACGCTGAGGGAGAATTTAGCACAGCCCAACGCACCCTAACCTGCACGTCTTTCGGGAGGACCATCCAAGTCCCAGTAGCATCCTAGTAAATCTTTTCTGCACTCTTTCTAGTTTAATAATATCCTTCTATAATAGGGTGACCAGAACTGTACACAGTATTCCAAGTGTGGCCTTACCAATGTCTTGTGCAACTTCAACACTACCCGAAGCGGGGAAAACAGGGATATAAAAGTTCAAAGAACAAAGAAAATTACAGCACAGGAACAGGCCCTTCGGCCCCTCCAAGCCTGCACTGACCATGCTGCCCAACTGAACTAAAACCGCTACCCTTCCGGGGACCATATCCCTCTATTCCCATCCTATTCACGTATTTGTCAAGACGCCCCTTAAAACTCACTACCGTATCCCCTTCCACTCCCTCCCCCGGCAGTGAGTTCCAGGCACCCAACACTCTCTGTGTAAAAAACTTGCCTTGTACATCTGCTTTAAACCTTATCCCTCGCACCTTAAGCATGTGCCTGCCTAGTAACTGACTCTTCCAACCTGGGGAAAAAGCTTCTGACCATCCACTCTGTCCATGCCTCTCATAATCTTGTAGACTTCTATCAGGTTTCTCCCTCAATCTCCGTCACTCCAGTGAGAACAAACCAAGTTTCTCCAACCTCTCCTCATAGCTAATGCCCTCCCTACCAGGGCAACATCCTGGTAAATCTTTTCTGTACCCTCTCCAAAGCCTCCACATCCTTCTGGTAGTGTGGCGACCAGAATTGAACGTTATATTCCAAGTACAGCTAACTAAGGTACTATAAAGCTGCAACATAACTTGCCAATTTTTAAACTCAATATCCCGGTTGATGAAGGCAAGCATGCTGTATGCCTTCTTGACTACCTTCTCCACTTGCATTGCCACTTTCAGTGACCTGTGTACCTGTACGCCCAGATCCCTCTGCCTATCAATACTCTTAAAGGTTCTGCCATTTACAGAATATTTACTATCTGTATTGCACCTTCCAAAATGCATTATGGGGGAAACTTTGCAGGGACAGGGGGGCTCTGGTCAGACCCCATTTGGAGAATTGTGAGCAGTTTTGGGCCCCGTATCTAAGGAAGGATGTGCCGACCTTGGAAAGGGTCCAGAGGAGGTTCACAAGAATGATCCCTGGAATGAACAGCTTGTCGTATGAGGAACGGTTGTGGGCTCTGGGTCTGTACACATTGAAGTTTAAAAGGATGAGGGGGGTCATTCACTTGTTTGGTACCTTCTGGGACACAAAAGCTGTCCCTTTAAGAGGCTAAAGGGGGTGAGGTGGCCCTTTAATTGTGACGTCATCACTGGAGGCCACGCCCCGACGGGAGGCTCTGCGCAGACTCAATGGGGGAGCGGAAGCTTGCAAAGGGCGTGGCCTCATCTAGCCCGCCCCCTCCTGATCAGGGCCATTGACGTCACACGCCGTCTCCTCCACCACCTCCCCGCCCACCTCCGCCACCGGAAAATAGACCCCATATCCTTACAGGGGTGCGAGGTTTGTCAGACAAAACAAATTACCTCACGCCCGCCCACCTCATCAAATAAAATTCCCGGCCTCTAAGAATCCTTAGCCTCTCCACACACCCTCCCCCGCGGCCCTGAGGGGTTTTTAAACCCACCATCGAAACGAGGATTGAGAGGGCGGGGACGGTTGACAAAACCCGATGAACCACTTCGCCCGCGGCGGAGCGATACGGGCTGGGGGGGGGGGCGTCGGGAGGAGTGAAGGAGACTCAATCCCCGCCCACTGGCGGATGGAAGGCTCCTATTGGCTAGGAGTGGACCCCAGCCCTGCCCCTTTCTGGGTTCAAGCGTCCTATTGGCTAACGCATGTGTCACTCAAGGAAGGAGGGCGTAGCCGATTGGTGAGGAACCGCTGTCAATCACATATTGGGTTGGATTGGGTCCTAACACCCGCCCCTTTCTAGACGTACAACGTCTGATTGGCTAAAGGGGATGTCACTCAAAGGGAGGCGGTCGCAGCTGATTGGTGAAGTCCAGCAGTCCATCAGTTACGGTATGGCGTGGGCGCACCGAATCCCCGCCTCTTTCTGGAT